>NC_133621.1:33493033-33735533 GCF_048593235.1 Sminthopsis crassicaudata | reverse complement strand
AATGAATGAATGCAGCCACTGAGCTTTGCCAAAGAGTGAATAGCAAAGTAGCTGATTATGGTTGAAATGACTTATTTACTGATTTCTTCTATGTGGTAGTCAAGATAGACTAGGATTAACATTTTAGAGAGTGATAATCCTAAGGAAAGTTAACATTTTTGGAATGTTAGATGTGAATGAAAGAAAATATCCTAATATTAAAAAAACAAAAAGCTGTCATCCTAGAGGAGCATAGTTGCAAAGCTAGAAGAAACTCTTGAGGTCATCTTGTTTGACCCATCATTTTTTCAGAAAAGGAAACTAGACCAACTTGTCCAAGGACACACAGACAGTGGCAGAAGGAGGATGAAGGGCAGTATAGTCCAAGTCACCTATCCTGTTAAAGCAGGCTTCTTCACCATAGGTCCCTCCAGGATGGATTCCAGGAGCTCTGGGAACATGGAATTTCTTTTCTCTCTCTCTCTTTTTTTCCTGCTTGGCAATTAGTGCTAAGTGAGTTGTTCGGAGTCACACAGCTAGTGTTAAGTGTCTGAGGCTGCATTTGAACTCAGATCCTCCTGACTCCAGGGCTGATGCTCTATCCACTGCACCACCTAGCTGCCCTTGGAATTTTGCCTTGGTGGAGGACAGGGAGATACTGTAGTAGAAGAAAAATCTGACAAATGGCAATGGTATTTATTATGTGTTGAACAGGAATACATTTATCTTTAAAAATTGCTTCTCTGAATATAAATCCAGCTTTGTAGACAATAAGGTGAGGTTGTGTAGCACAGCTTGGTAAGGAACAAGCAGATCCAGGCCCCTATAAGTGTCATCTATCACTCAATAGACATTTATTGTGACTTTTTTTTGTGGGAAAGACATATTAGGTGGGAGTGGAAAGATTGGGGGTTCAGATAAGACACCCTACCTGCTCTTATGGAACTTACAGTCTAATTTTTAAAATCCCATGTCCTTTTAACTTATTCCATAACTGCAGAGGGCTAGTCACTGGTAATGTTACAATGGTAAATGTTTTTTTCTTCAATCCTTAAAAATTATTTCAGGAGTCCATGACATATTAAGATTTTAATTCATTGGCTTGTGTCTAGAGTTTTGGTAGAGCCATTAGTGGGCCAGTTTCAGGAATCTATTAGGTGATAACATTGCTTTCATTCCTCTTTCCCACAATTCACTTGATCACAATACTCAAATGCATTACAGTTTTTGTTTTGAAGCAGATAATTTGGCTTAATTACTCAAATGGTTTCCTATTTTTGATTCAGTGTAGTCTTTAAATATTTAAAAAAAATAATGTTAAATGTGAAGTTAAATTCTATGGTCTGCATTTAACCTCCAATTTTAGAAAAAGTTATATTTCAGTACATATTATGTTAGTTATTCACTTCATAGAATCAGGAAGTTTTTGCTTTTAGGAGTACAATTAATTAAATAGTTTGCCTAGCAGCTTTTTGAAAAATAGGAATTTTGTACCTATGGATTAAATTATTTGGATCTCCAAAACTGCAATGTATTTTCAATTTTTAAAAATATTGGCAAGAAAGTTGGCTTTAGAACACTTTGATCGTTTCTTCTGTTCATATCTTGGCGAAGGTAAAATTGTGCCCCACTAGGCATTCGAGCACACAGTAGGTACCATATAAATTCTTCTCTTTCCCCTTTCCCTGCTGCCATAACTCTAGCTTGAGTTCTCTCTCTAGCTGGAAATCTTGCTAGAAAGCTACAAATATGGACAGAGAGCTGGAAATTAGGTAGTGCTACTGTTTCTGGCAGGCAGTGGGCCCACTGGCAGAAGAATTCCAAAATTGGCATAACCAGCCAGTTTTATAGGAATTGGCCACTGTTGGTCAGGCAGCCATCGTGGCATAGTTAGAGGCAGTTGCTACAGGGGCACTCACATGGACTCTGGAGCCAGATGATCTGAGTTCAGATCTCAGTCCTGCCACAAACTGCCTGGGTGACCTTGTGAATAAGTCACGTAAGTCTTTGGAGGCCTTAGTTTCTTCATTTGTAAAATGAGATTATCAGATAGGGTTATACTTCAAAGGATCCTTCCAACTCTAGATCCTCTGATTTTAAATTTAGAGATTATTTAACAGATGGGCAATGAGGACTGGGACTCTGAATGTGGGTAAGAGGAGTTGTTTTCCATATTTGTACACTCATCCGTATGGTCACAGGTCCAGAAAGAGCTCTGAACCAACTGACAGTTTTATTCATTAATTATTTCCAAGTTTAATTATTCTTGCTGATGAGCTATGAAACTTAGTTGTTTCTGGCTGTTATGAGTGGCCCTCTAAATTTTGGGGCCCTATGAAGAAGCCCTGGTCACCATGCCTTAGTTACGGCTCTCAGAATCTCCCCTTCAAGGTTACCCTATGCTTTTATATATACACCTATAAAAGTACATGGCCATTCCCTCTGTAACAGCATTTAGATTTTTATCTCTGTATCTCCAATGCCTATCACAGTACCTTATATATAATAAATATTTAATAAATACTTTTTGTTATTGTTAGCCATTTTTCAGTGAGTCTTGGATCTTTTTGACCCTACTTGGGGTTTTCTTGGCTAAGATATAGGCTATTTCCTTCTCCAACTCATGTAACAGATGAGGAAACTGAGGCATGGTAAAGTGACTTGCCCAGGGTCACACAGCTTGGTGAGTGTCTGCGGCCATACTTGGAACGCAGCGAGGTTTAGGCTGCCGAGCCAGCACTCTATCCACTGAGCCACCTGGCTGCTAATTGATTTTTTTTGATTGATCTAAAACTGGAAGAGGCCATCGATATGTGGTCCAATCTTCCCTTTTTATAGGTGGAGAAACTGAAGGACAGAGAGATTAAATGGCCGGCCCCAAGTCGCCCAGGTGGAATCTGTACAGACATTCTCCGATTTCAGATCCGGACCTTTTGTGGCCAGAACTTTTTGCCTTTCATTTAGCCTGTGCCAACAGCCAGCCTGAATATTTTATTTGGATGATCCCTCATCTTCCCTTCACCTTTTGCCAGAGAATTATTGAAAAGACCAAGTAGAAAAGGGCCGATTTTGCCCATGGGAAGAACTTTGGTCAGAATTTGTCATTTGCCTCTCAAAAAGGTAATGAAGGACCCTCATCTTAATTCTGAAAAGTTCTTTCTCACCTTTCTCACAAGCGCTTCCTTCTTTCAGCTCTCCCCCCTCTACATAGGTACATTTTTTGTTTGTCTGCATATTCACCAAATCCATGACAACCAATGACCCAAGTTCTTTGAAGTTGGAGATTGCTGCTCTCAGACACTGGAGAGAATTTCTTAGAATTCTCTTTGAATCTACGAGCTGGCTTTTTTATTTCAAACTACACTGCAGGTGGTCCTGAGTAGCCTCTGTTCTTTTTTTTGTACTCGAGTCACCCACAGCACTGGCTATAGCAAAATAAAGCAATATTACTGGTGGCAAATACAGTTATTAAAGCAGTAAGGGCACTGGAATTCTCCTTTTCTGTTTTGATTGATTCTAAGTTGAACCAATAGATTTTTTTTTCTCTTTCTACTAGCACTGGCTTGCAGGACTGTCAGTACATTCAGCTAATAGTTTTATTTGTACTGTTTTTTAAAAAATAATTAAATTTAATAACTAATGTTGATTGGACACCTATGTGTCTATGCATTGTCCTAGGAATAGAGGGGGAAAAACAGGCCCTGCAGAGCAGAGTTAAGGAATCTGAAGAAATTTAGACTTTTACTGATTTTTTTTAAAATCCTGAATTTTATCTCTTTCGTTTCCTCGATGGCATGACTTTGGCCCCGGGCTTGACTCATGGCAGGCACTTATTAAAAATTTCTGGATTGATTGATATTTAATCCTATGGACTGCCTCCTTCCTCCAGGACTTAGGCTAAATTTTGTAACTTTTGAAGTATTCAGCATGTATTCAAGAGGCATTTCCCAAAGCACTTTTAAACATAATGTGGTGCTTTCAAATTTGTTACTTCCATCAATTAATCAGTCCATAAACATTTATTAAACAACCCTTCAGTGCCAGACGCTGGGCTGGGCTCTGGTGAGATAAAGACAGAACTCTCACAGGTCTTATCCTGCTCTCAGGTGGAGTGTGTGTGTGTGTGTGTGTGTGTGTGTGTGTGTGTGTGTGTGTGTACATACACTGGAGAAGGAAATGGCAAACCACTCCAGCCTCCCTGCCACGAAAACCCCAAACGGGGTCACAAAGACTCGGACATGATTGAACAGCAGAAAATATGTATACACATGCTACTTTATATCCACACATATACAGCATATATTTACACAATCTACAATGTAATATATTCTTATGGAGAGGATTTCTCCTCTCCAGCTCCCTTTTATCTTCCTCATTAGAATGTAAGCTCC
The DNA here is from genome assembly GCF_048593235.1 of Sminthopsis crassicaudata. Lineage (NCBI taxonomy): Eukaryota > Metazoa > Chordata > Mammalia > Dasyuromorphia > Dasyuridae > Sminthopsis > Sminthopsis crassicaudata. The sequence continues at coordinate 33,731,163 of NC_133621.1, read as the reverse complement.
TTGAGGGTAGCAACTACTTATTTAAACTTGAATTTATATCCCTGACACGTAGCACAATGACTGGAGTAATTATGTAATAACCCTGTCTCTCTCTGTCTTTCTTTCTCTCTCTTCTCCATTCCATTTAAATTTCTTCCAGGAGCCCCACAGTCCTCTGGATGATTGTTTTGATGGCAAATTGAAGGCAGAACTGGAGGACTTTCTTTCAAAATTTGACTTTACAACCTGTATGTTGGGTGCCAAATAGCTCTTTTCCCTCAGTTTCCTCATCTGTAAAAAGTAGGGATTAGAATAAACTGTCTCTCTCAGTTCTAAAGTTACATAATAAAAAGGTTTGGCTTTTAATCCAGTTTCTGAACCCAGCTTTTGTTTTGCTCAACCTCCAAATGCCATTGGTTTCTCTTGGTGGTGGTTAAGAGTAGGCGGCTATTTGACTAGCTTGACCTACCTTAGGGAATTATGTGTTACAAAGAAGAAATATTTCTTTAATCTGCAGTATTTTGGAAACAACCAAGGGGAAATAAGTAAGCTTGCTATTTCAAGCCAGTTCCAATAATGTTTGTCCAGTAATAATTTTAATAATATTTGAATGTTGGTTTGGTTTCTAATAAGTTCTGGAAAGTCTTAACTCGACTTGTTATTCTCTTCCTTTGTACTACTGAAATGGGATCTCAGATCACTGAGGCCATTTAGGACTTACCTGTTATGATAGATCTTTAAATCAAGGTACAAGAGAATTACTCAATATTTAAACTTTTTACTGATCTCATGAATTAGCTAAAAGATCTCTGAATTTGGAAGTTGAGGACCGGAGTTCAGATCCCATCGCCGACACTTACTCATTTCACTTCTCTGAGCCACAGCTTCTTCATCTGTAAAATGAAGTGATTAGATTCCCTGATAAGTGATGAAATCTGTGATCCTCTGACCCATGGGTTCTCCTGATCTTGAAATAGAAGACTAATTTTAACTTTGGAATTTTTGCTTAAGATAGTTTGGAGGTCACCCATGATCTGATTCAACTGAAATTTTCTTAGCCTTATTGGCCTGTTGCTTAACCTGGGGTGTGTTGGACTGTGGAGATATTTCAGAAGTATCCATAGACCTGGATAGGAAAACAACTTACGGTTTCATTTTCAATAACATTTAGTTTCCTTGGCGATCCTGTGTATTTTGTTTTATGAATTTAGAAGCATTGTTCTGAGGAAAAGTCTGAAGCCTTTTTTGACTGCCAGAGAGGCTCCCTTGGTTCCCAAAAGGTTCAGAACCCTGATCCAGTTTCTATATTAAGAAATAGAGTTCCTTACCCCCTTGTTTTCTCTTCCCCCATTTATCAGATGCTTTTTTCACTTTTAAGAAGGAAACAATTTTCTTTTATTTGTATAAAATATATTCATCATTATCCTCTCTCTGTGTGTACATGTATGTGTGTGGAGAGGCAGGGGCAAGGGAAGCTAGGTAACAAATTGAACCATTAATGACTTTTTGAATTTCAGGAAAACTATCGTCTTAAAACCTGTGGCCTTTTCTCTTTTTTTTTCCCCATTTTTTATTCTTTTAGCCCAAATCTGGTGGTAGCCACAGAGGCTGCTTATTTATACTATCTAAGAACTCCCAGTGGAAGCTATAGCCAGATTCCTCTCCTGGGCATATGTACATATGGTGATTTGGAAATGGCAGCTAGATATTAGCATCGTCACAGAAGGCTAGCAGCTTTGTTTAAAAAGGATTAATAATGGAATCATAGGACTTGAGAGCTGGGAGAGAGCGCACAAAACCCTTTTACAGTCAGGGAGGCACAAAACCATTCTGATTAGTACATTTAACTGTGAGCCACGGCTGAGCACATTTATTTGCATATTAGCACAACAGAATAGAAAAAAAAAAAGCTGTTATGTAATACTGCAGCATTGAGGTATTAATAGACAAAAAGTGAGGTCTTTTAAATGTCTATTTTTGACAGTTTATTTTTGAGTAAAATGATCTGCATGTGTATACATTATATGCTAATGTGTACATACGGGTTGTGAGCTCTAGGGCCCCTACCTCTCAAGTGTTAGGATTCAGCCAGCAAAATCTGTGTCCTGGTGATAGTTTAAGAACAGATGGAATTGTGGTTAGCTAACAGTTATCGTCTCGATTAGAAGGAGGCGCCCGCTTTCCAGAGTGAGCGTGTCCAGGGAGAGACCATTGTGTTTTCTGGTGAAGATCTCTGGTGATTCTAATACTCTTGGCCAATTTATGGAATTATAGGAGGGTAGAGGACTCCTATTACTTTAGACTTTCTCAGAGCTGCCAGTACTCCAGGAATAGCACACATTGCTTACTTTCATTCCTCCCCCCCCCAATCCCCTTGTTCCATTTCCAAATCACCTTTTCTCCAAGCCCTGATGTCCACTCTGGAGCTGGGCTGATACCTTTTTTGAAAGCTCTAGTAGAAGTTAGTGTGGCTCCTTTAAGTTCAGTGCTCTCCTGAGTTGCTCTGTAGATATTTTTCTCCAATTACCAAGCCAACAGAATCCTTCAGATGTTTTCACATTGCATGTTTTGATGTAATCCTAGACTTGGGAGAACAGAGCTTGTTGACTCTCGAAAAGTTGAAATCCAACTTTGGAAGATTATGACTTTCAAGCAATATTCAACTGAACAAATATTTATTGCAGGGGATGCAGTTTATAGATTTTAGAGTGATTTTTTCTCCCCTTTTCAAATCAAAAGGGCCCTCAAAGTTTTAGTTGCATCCATTTCTTCTCTTCCCCCAAAAGCTCAATATTCAACTGAACAAATATTTATTGTATGGGGGGTGCAATTTTTTGATTTTTAGAGTGATTTTCTCCTCTACTTCTCAGATCAAAAAGGCCCTCAATGTTTGGGTTGCACCCATTTTTCTCCTTGGGGGCTCTCCTTCCCCCAAAAGCTCAATATTCATTTGAATAAATATTATTGTAGGAGGGGATACAATTTATGGATTTTTAGAGTGGTTTTCTCTTCTCAGATCAGAAAGGCACTCAATGTTTTGGTTGCATCCATTTCTCCTTAGGGTGCTCCTTTCCCCAAAACTTTAATATTCAGCTGAACAAATATTTATTGTAGGGGGGATACAATTTATGGATTTTTTAGAGTGATTTTCTTCTCCCCATCTCAGATCAGAAAGGCCCTCAGTGTTTCTCCTTGGGGCGCTCCTTCCCCCAAAGCTCATTCCGAAGTATTTCTGAAGCACCTGCTCTGGGCTGAGCATATCTCCACATTAACTCTATTTGAAGACAAACAGTCCTGGGAGACATTTGTTCTGAAGATCTCCCCACCAGGGGCTAAGCGTACAAAGTGCTGAGCCCAGCTTTAGAGGCTGCTCTGCTTTTCTCCTGTCCAATATCAATATTTTCTTTAATAATAGAAGAAAACGGAGGGGAGAGGACCCCAGGGGTCACGTGAAGTTCATGTGGAAGGGAAAGTCTTTTGTGGCAGCCATAAGTAGAAACTCTTTCCCCTGGTCCCCAGTTGTCATCCCTGCCTTTTTAAGGGATGGAGAGCCATCAGCCCAGCACCCCACAGGTGGGAGGCACAGGTGTTGGTGGGATGCATTAGGTTAACCGCTAGTGCTCTCTTTTTTTCAATTATGGCATTCCTGAAGGGTCAGGAACTGTCTTAGAAATGATGCAGAAGGCCTCCATTTCCTTAGCAGGTAGGCAGATTTTATCTGTGTAAATGGTGATTTTTGTATTCTGAATGATCACACAGGCTGAGGATGCTGCGCTGTCCCTCAATCTAATTGGACTCCATTAGTCATCGATGCTCTTTGGCTGCTACCTCTTGCCCGGCCAGGTGTATGGGTAGTGGACCAGACACTTCTAGCTGGAACAAGTCCCTTAACTCTGCCTGCCTCAGTTTCCCTATCTGTAAAATGAGCTGGAGAAGGAAACGGCCAACCCCTCCAGTGTCTTTGTTAAGAAAACTCTAAATGGGGCTCCAAAGGGTCAAGCACAACTGAAAATGGAGAGAAGGTACATAAAGCATTCTGTCACTTCCTGCCAAGGCTGTAGAATAATCTGTCTAGAAGAAATGCTACCTTCTTGTAGGAAGAGCTCCAGTACTGGCCTAGTCCATTTCCTGACACTTAACAGTCACTTAACAAATTCTTGTTGATCGATTAATTGGTTTATTGGAGAATGGATTTAAAACTGGAAGAGAATTCAGAGATCATCATCCTTTCATTTTAAACTTGAAGACATTGAGGCCTGAATGGGGAAATAACTTGTTCTGAGTCACCTAAGCAAAAAAAAAAAAAAAAAAAAAAAAAAGCAGAGATTGAAATAGAATTGTGGTCTTCTGGACTTTTTAACTATCTCATTGTCCCTCAGCATCTTATATTATATTCTCATCTAATGCAAAAATAATTAAAGAAATGAAATGAACTTTCTTTACATGTTATTGTTGTTGCTTTGTCAAGATGGTTTGAATTGAGAGCAAAAGGGAATTATTTCATGGGTGTTACTCTTGAGGTAAAATGCTTCCTTGCTTCTTACAATGTGGAGCTGATAAAACTGTGTTGAATAAGAATGACTCCCTTGGTGCACCTGTGTTTCCTGAGTGTTCCAGGCCATAGACACTTTCCTTTTGCCACACAAACCTTTGTGATCGAGAACAATGAGTTTAGAGTCCAGTCCAATCCACCAAGCACTTAACAGTCCTTTTCTATATTCCAGGCACCGTGCTTGGTACTAGGGAAACAGAGGGGAGAAAAAGAAAAAAAGAAACCTTCCTTGAAGGAGTTTAGCTATGGTTTAAGATGACTTAATTTGTTGACTGAAAAATAATTTATTATTTATTCTTTCTTTTTCCCAGGCTTCTTTGTTTTATTTGGAGAGTGTCATGCTTGTGTTTTTTCTAGATCATTACCTTCCTTCTCTCACACCTCTTTCCTATGAGAAACTTTATCTTCTCATTTATTTGGTTTTGGAACTAAGGAGAAGGAGGAAGCTTGTAGAAAAGTGTCTCTGGAAAGGGGGAAGTGTCTTGGGGACTAAAAGAGAAGTTGCAAGCATCAGTCCAAAAGCCATTTTTTTTTGTTAGGAACCGTTTACCACATGTCTTTCAAAGCCCATTTTGTTTTCTTGTAGAAAACACTTTAAAATCCTCTTGGGAAGAAAAGTTTGTTTTTCTCGGGAGTCCTTAATATTTCTTTAGGAAGCTTATTCAGAAAGATCCTCTTTTTTTCTAGGACTGGTGATTGCAAAGCAAGGACAAAATAGAATACTTCTAGACTAAAGGAAGTTTAAAGACAAGAGAGTGAAACCTTTTACCCCAGTTTGTGTCTCCTGGTTTTTTCACAAGCAGCAGCTGGTCAGACCATCTGAGGACTATGGTGGAGCCCAATGTAGTGTCCCTAAAATAGATATGTACATTTAAATACTTGGTCCCAAGGAACATTTTGCAGGCCAGATTCATTCTGGGCCAGTACCCACAGAAATATCCTAGAGACTGGAAGGGACTTGACATTTTCAGATGAGGAAACTGAGACCCAGATAAGTTGCCTGCCTGAGGTTCTAGTGGTAGACTTGGAAGTTTGAACTCAAGTCCTGTGATTCTTAAGTTCAGCACCCTTCCCAATATACCATATTACCTCCACAGCCTTCCTCTCTATGTTGGGCCTTCCTCTTTCAGTTGAACATTTCAGGGATTCATTTCAGAGGATAATAGTATAGCGTCTAGACTTTGGACTTTTTATCTGAAGATTGCCCCAGAATCCTCTTAAGATTCTAGGATTACCCCGGTAGATCTGGGATAATTTTTTAGTGTGATGGCTCATAAACCGCTACCAGCATGCTTCCTCCATAATAATCAGATATCATCTTGATATTTAAGTTTAAGTTAAAAACATAAACTATTTTGAATTGTTGATATTGCTTCTTTTTTTCCTTGTCTTGTTTTATAATTCTAGTTATGTTTTTTATGTGCCTCTTTCTGCCTATCTTGTTTGGTATTTGAATTTTGGTATTTGGTTTACTTTAATTTCACATGGTTTCCATGACCTCTACATGCAGACCCTTTACCCAATCCCAGCTTCTCTCCCCTCACAGTTTGTAATTTTAAATACATTACTGGAGATGCTACATAGACAAGATTGCTTTGGGTCAGAGTACTGGGAGACAAGAATCATCGATATCTTGATCTTATAGTTCAGAATAAACATTTTTGTTAGGAAGTAGCAATGACAATAGCTCTGAAGAAAATAACCTTTTCGTTTTTCCTTGCTAAAGTCAGAATTCAAGTCAGCCTGACAATTCTGCTAGAGCAACAGCAAGTGTAATTTGGACACACTGTTATTTCTGTATGTTCACCATTGTCAGTGGGCCTGAGGTGATGGCAGGGATACATCAAATGAAAAGCTTGTCTTCATCTTGTTTTGCCTTATTCACTTGTTGAGAGAAGGAGGAGGAAGGGGGGTAAGAAAGGAGGAGGAGGAGGAGGAAGAGAGAGAGAGAGAGAGAGAGAGAGAGAGAGAGAGAGAGAGAGAGAGAGGGAGGGGGAGGGGGAGGGGGAGGGGGAGGGGGAGGGGGAGGGGGAGGGGGAGGGTGAGGGTGAGGGTGAGGGTGAGTGTGTGTGTGTGTGTGTGTGTGTGTGTGTGTGTGTGTGTTTGGCTGAAATCAGAAGAACTAAACTGGTTTCTTGTCCATTCTTTCTTTTTCTTTGGAAGTCCCTTAAGTACTTTTTGTGTCCAGTCCCCCCAGTAAAAGGGAAATGGTGTTATATAGCTGGGTCCCTATTTCATTAGGTTGTGCATCTTTTTCATAAGATTGGGTGAGAACTTTGAAATTCCTGAAGCAAAGGCATTATGAAACTAGAGCAGTGAAAATAATATTGCTTAAGAAAATAGCATAGGAAAGTCTTGCCTGCTTAGCAGGAAGGCTTTCTCATTTTGAGAGGAAATACAGTCCTAGAGAAGAATATGTATTTTTAGGTAAGGAAGCATACTGCTTCCAGCTTTCCATCCCCCTACCTCCAATTTCTAAATCAGATCTGAAAAGAGGAGGAGTGACTTTGGGAAAAGGAATCTGAGCATATTGGGTGTGTGAGGGTGGGGAGGTGATATTCCACCATGATGGCAGGGTGGATGAAAAGCTGACTTTGGAACTACCGTTCAGATCCAGGCTGAGGAATCCTGAGCAAGTTAGCCAGAATGTCAGTGTTCCAAGGCAATTCCCTAAGACCATATACTTGTGGGTCATGGGAATCAACCTTGAAGGTGACTCTGGGCCTACACATCCAGCAAGCTACTTTCTTTGTTCTCATCTCCTTCTTTAACAAGACCATGGAAAAACCCAGCAGGCTTTATTTTCTGCACCTTTTCGAGCAGGTGGGCTTCTTGGAAGATAGAGACGCTGAGACAGAAGTTTTGTTTTTGTTTTTTTCCTGTGGTCTCAAAAGGAGACATTGTCTGAGGAATTGGGTCTCTCTGACTGGGCTATGTCTCATCTCTATAATTCAGAGACAATCTGGTTCTGCCCTTCAGACTTTGATAAGGCGAGGCATTTGTGCGGCCTTGGAATTTTCAATTTATATTTAGACACTACAAAATTATTTACTAAGTCCTCTGACCTATTTGTGGCTTCCGAGAAGGGAGAAAGTGCCTTGAGTCTCCATGTAAGAAGCCACCTGTTCCTTTCAAGTGGGGATCTGTTACAGGGAGTGGGTTGCTCCTAGGTGAATAAGGAGAGACCCTTTGAAATATGTGGGTGCCGCCGGGCCAGCTGTGTCAATGCCAGTCTTTTCACATAGTCACATTACAGCTGTTGGAACACAGTGTTAATATGGCCAAGGTCATACGTTTGTTCCATTTTTGTGCTTATTACTTCTGAGCAGGGCAAAAAAGAAATCAAAACAGAACAAAAACTTGTCCAAAGGGGCATCTCTAACTTTGGGCAGCTTTTTCATAAATGGCTGATGTCAACTGAGGGCATGTAGCCACTCAAACGGATCTATTAAGCAGTAGCATTGATTCTATATGAAAAAAAAAAACCAAAACAAAACAACCCAGCATTTCTTTTAAAGACAGGGTTTGATTTATTGAATTTTATGTAGAAGAATTGGTATGACCACATGCCATTAGCAGTAGGAGAAATGAGCTTTCAGATGACATCCTGATACTTTCTAATAATTGTTTGGCCATGGGAAAGCCACAGGATGTGACTATGAATTTGGATGAGAAAAAAAAAAATCACATATTTCTTTTTCCTAACCATTGGTTTTCTTTGTAATCCAATGTATTTTATTTCATGCATTTGTGAAAACATTGTTTTGAAGACGAGTACATATCTTCCCCAAGCTTTCCCACAGAAATTCAGAACCCATAAAAGGTTAAAAACTTTTACCTCAGAGTGCTGTCTAAATGGCAAATTTCATTATTTTTATTGTTATTTTTATGTAGTTTTATAAATGGATTTCATTTTGTGGTGTATAGCAGTATTATGCCCAAAAAAGGAGTAATTTTCATGAAAAAAAAAACTCAATTCTCCCAACCTTATGGCAATTTTGTGAGATTTAATGCTAACTAGAGAAATAAAGTACCGCAAACTTTATGTAAGTAAAAACAGCAGATTCTGTTATACTAATAGCATATATTATGCATTTAAAACAGAAAAGTCACGGAAAGTAGATAGTAGTGTGGCGCTAAGAAGACCTGCTTCCAAATCCTGGTTGTGACACTTATTGGCTGTGTGACCCTGTACAAATCACTGAGCTTCTCTCTGCTACAGCATCTCAGAATGACCTCTGCTAAATCAGACAGGTTGCGCTGGGTTAGGGGGAGTATTCTCACACTGGAGGAGTTTTCCCCAGCCATCAATGCTTTTCCCCACCCCCAAGAAATTCTCGTGTGAATATTTTATGTATATGCTTATATATGTGCTTATTATTTCTTCCAATAGAATGCTAAGTTCTGGAGGGTAGGTCTATCTCATTTCTGTCCTTGTATTCTCAGAGTCTGGAACAATTAGTCTTGTTGATTGATTTGATATCCAAGAGTTTCCCATGCTAACAAAAGCACAGATCTTTCAAGCATTTTAGATATACTACCTAAAGATATAATTGTAAAACATCATAGGATCTTCAGTTGCATTATGCTGTACAAACATTCCCTTCTATTATCATTCAGATTTTTAAAAATGTGCTCCCTGTAAACTTTTTTGCTTAGATGGTCCAATAGGATTGAAGATCCCTCCATTTTTCTTACTTTCCAGAGAAACAAATTTTCCTTTATTTGTTTTTTGAAGGTGTTAGCTCTTCACATTCAAAGCACTCTTAAAATTAAGCAAATACATTATTTTTGCAGCCATGAATATGAACTAATTAGACCTTTCTTAACAGTTTTATTGATATGCTACATCTCTCTTTCCCTCTTCCTCCCATGTTTTCATTCTGAAATGGTCAAAAGAATGAGTTAGGTAAGAATTTGAGCGCACACCCACTGCCACCCTCAGCCATCTGCATTTATCTTTTGAGTTCCTTAGCACCATTTAGGAAAGCTCAGGGATTCAGTGAGAGTTACAGAGCAGTGGCAAAGCTAATTAGTCTCTGGCTCCAGTATTTGTCCCTTGCTCTAGTGATTCCTCACTGCTCAGGAGGAAAGGGCTATTTTAAATTAAGGTGCCATCTGTGTTGTATGGGACTGGGAGGAAAGGGATTGCCAGGGAGTCTGCAAGTATTTCAGAGGAGATATTTACATGTAAGATTTTTGTTCAAGTTGCAGATTGGGACCTTAGTATTTTTACTTCAGGGGAAGAAGAACTAAGAAGCTATTCTATTGTCATCTGTTTCCTTGAGTTTTTCCATTATATTAAAGGTGCACAGGGGACACAACAGATGTGTTGTGTTCCCTCATCTCAAGGGAAGCAAGAAGGAAGGCGACAGATCTAAAGAATGGGGATGAAAGGCAGACGGTGTAGAGCAGTGAATGTGTATTCCTGATAGGAAAAGGATGTTCAACCAAGAAACGATTGTAGAAAGGAGAGGGAGGAAAGAAAAAAACCTGAAGAAAAAGAAGAGAGAACAAAGAAAAAAAGAAAGAAAAATGAGAAGAAGGATTATACGATATTGTTTGGGGCTGGAAGGAGTTGTTAAAATCTTCCAGCCCATTCTGTTCCTTCCTAACCTCCAGTTTTACTGATGAAGACCTAGAAATGTTAAGGGATTTGCCCATAGTCACACAGCTAGTCAATGACATATCCAGCATTTGCATACACCTCCTCCCATTCCAAATGCAGCTCTCTTTCCATTATTCTAGGCAATTATGTGTCTGTAAATATGTAATGGCTATTGGGCATAGAATGTCCAAATAAATATGATTCTTATCATCTTTTTGACAGTATATAAGTGAGTTTCAGAGAAGAAAATCGTATTTTAAATTTAAATTTTGTAGAAATAAGAAACATAACATTAATTGGTTAATGACATTATTTCTAACTGAGAAATAAGAAATATATTTTTAACTTATTTTCATAGTCTTGCTCAAATTTGAGGGGTTTGAGGACCATGTAATAACATGTGATTATTAAAGTTCTTTTAAAACAAGTTTCAATATCTGCATCTATATAAATATAACTTTCTATCAAGAAATTCTTTCTTGAAGTGAAACAGATTAAATGAAGGAAACATTTTTTGCACTTCTTTTACTCTGCCATTTGTTTATTCAATGAACCTTGTTTCAAAGAATGTGTTATTGATCAAAAATGTTGCCCGCTTGGATTCTGCACATCCCGTGGGTCCATAAATTTAAATCAATTCGTAAGGATGCGAGGCTGTATTCTGTAACTGGGCATGTTTTAGATCAACCAGCAAAAGCCTGCTTAAAAAGGAAACTGTTTACTCTCTGCCCCACCCAATCCAAAATACAGCCATGTGGTTGCAGGCTTGGAGAAAGCCGCTGTGTATTTGGAGGGTGTATTTTTCCGATGTGCATCGAGAAGGGAAGGGTTCACCCACACAGCCGCTGAGTCCTCAGTCCTTTCTTTGGAAGATCAGATGAATGATTTTTGGCAAGGTCATTATCTGAGATGGGATTGCGTCCATTCGTGAATTACTTGACCCGTCACTCTTCATACTTATATTTAATGAATTGGCAGTTCTGTCCTAGAGAAGGCAGTTTTTTTATTGCATTTTTGCTGGAATCCTGAAAACCATAGTTAGAATTTGTTGGGTATTTCATAAATCAAAGTTGGTGGCTTTAGGGTGTTAACAAACTCCAACATTTTGAGTTTAGTTTCTTGTATGGGTGAGTTATGGCCTCAGTGTACTTTTATTATCAACACACATATAAAGCACAATTTTGTTCCATTGACCATCATGATCCCAGAAGGAAGGACTGATTTAGAGAGAAGAAAATATCAACTACTAACTTAAATTTCTATTGATGGTATATGACTAGAGTCATGACTATAGGAAGGGCAGCATATTTGTCTAAGTTCTTGGGAGCCTCAATTCTACGGTTTCCTTTTTAAACAAAATTAGCTGCTGTATTGACCTTACGGCATGTTGTTAAAGGGATTTTGATACCAAAAATTAAAAATACAACTTCCTGTAATGGGTGCAGTAAAACCATTGATCATAGCAAAGATTAATAACTAACATTTGTGAAGTGCTTTATATGTGATCTCTTTTAATCTTCACAGCAACTCTGTGAAGTGGATGTGAGTGTTATTAATCACCTGCATTTCACAGATAAAAAAACTGAAGCTGAGAGGTTGACGTGTTCACTTCCCACAACCAATAAGGATCTGAGGCAGTATTTGAATTCAAGTCCTCCTGGTATTATAAGTTTAACACTCTATCCCCATTACCACTTAGTTGCCTTTCTAAGATTCTGAACACTTAGCCTCTCTGCTTAGAAACTTTGAGGTCCTAGTAAAGGGGCTCAAGATGAGAAATGTAGTAAAAAGAAAGGGTTGAAGGAATGTGTGAGCAAAGGAGAATCGGAGATCCTGATTGATCACAACATGCCCTTCTCAGCCTGGTCAGAAATGTGAAGTTTAAGCTGGTCTTGATCCTTGATTTGGGGAGAAGTCTTCCTGGTTAGCTGTCGTTAGCAGATGCTCCCTTTTGCTTTCAGGACAAACTACAAATTCCCTAACCCTAACATTCAAGGCTTTCCACCATGTTGTTGTCTCATAGTGCGCTAATATCCCATTTACTCAAACTACTTTCTAGCCAGGTTGGTCTGCTACCATTTCCCCGGGTTCATCTCACTGTCTGTCACCTTTAGAAACTAACTCAATTAGGTTGTCCTTCTTGCCTGGAATGTTTCCTCCTCGTCTATACCTGTGGAAATGCTTCTGTTCCTTTGAGATCTGGCTCCACCTCACCTCCTGCCCACCAGCATCTGTCCGAATGGACATCTCTTCTCCCTTTCCTGATTGCCCTCAAACACCTGTCCTTTGAGCCATTCGCTTTCTCTCTTAGATTTTCATCCGTGTACTCCCAGCACTTAGCACATAGTAAGCATGAATACATATATTTTGAATTGTGCTGTCATGCCAGTCCTTAAATTGTCCTGGAACTAAGACATCATTAGAAAGATGATGACTTTCATTTGGGATAGCTAGGAACTTTTATTCTCAGAGCTCAGTTTAAGCTGTCTTCCCACTGATAAGAGCCTGAATGAATGAGATAGGCTATATATTGCCATACTGCCATCTCACACTATTAGCTTCCCTCCTCTCCGAGATGCAGCCCTCCTGTGCTTTGGGAGGGTCCTTCGGGCTGTTTCAGACAGGAACACTTGAAGGTGCCAAGTAAAGATGACAAAACACTAATTTTATAATTAATACAGTCTCTCTGGAGTGGAGACCAATCTTTTAAACATTGATTGTTCCAGCTATGTTCTATGATAGAGAGGAGAGAAGGGCTATGATTTCCAAGAAATTGGAGGTAAAGAACAGCCACAAAAGCAGAAAGAGAGACAGACAGACAGATGGAAAGAGGAAGAGGAGAGAGAGATAGACAGGAGAGAGAGGGAGAGACAGAGAGACACACAGAGATAGAGAGAAACAGAAAGAAAGAGAGGGTGAGAAACAGAGAGACAGAGAAGAAAAAAGAAAGATAGAGAGAGGGAGAGGGAGAGGAGAGAGAGAAGGAGAGAGGAGATAGATGTGCACAGTAGGTGTGATTGGGACGCAACTCATGGCAAACAAGGAATGACAAAGAAGCAGCATCTTATATGAAAGGAATCCTCAGAGATAGATGGCTGAGAGAGAACAGACAGGAAGAGTGAGGGGTGAGGCAGCCCTTATGCTCCAATGATCCCCTTGCTATGTCAGAAGGACTCAAAGAAGACTCTGAGCATGTTGGATGGACCCACTGTGGCAAAGTGATGGGAAGACATGAACAGTCCCAGAGGATGTACATGCATGGAGGGGCTATGGTCAGTGTCACTGGAGGACGTATCCATATGGTGAGATTGTGGTTCCATTGATCATTTATCAGAAAGAAGAACAAGTTTGACAGTGTACTGAAATTTGCAAAGGTCAAACTTATGAGCCAGATGCTCGACAACTTCTTCTTTTGGGGGGAAGAGGGACTAGATCCACTCTCTCACTGGCTCCCTCCGCCAATACAGATCAATATTTGCTCAGCTATTTGGAATCTTAGAGGAGTCCCTAAGGTCCAGAAGGTTAAACGATTAGGCTAGGATCACACTGCCAGTATATCAGGCCAATCTCAGCTCTCTGTTTACCAATATCCTGCCCCTCTGCTATTTTAAATTTAACCTAATTTTTAATTAAATGTTTTATTAGATACTTAGCATTCAAGGTCAATAGAAATAACTGTACTAGATACAAGACTATTTAAATTAAAGTAATTCATTTCAGTGTATAAAGTGACATGACAGCTTAATTAAAAAAATCTAGGTATGAGCTTTTGCAATATTTGAGAAATACTTGGCAGCTAGAAGGGCCAGTGAATAGAGTGCTAGGTTTAGAGTGAGGAAAACTCAAGTTCAAATCTGGTGGCAAGATTAGCTGTGTGTTCCCAAGCTAGTAACTTAACTACTTTCTGCCTTAGTTTCCTCATCTGTAAAGTGCTGAAAATAATAGTACTTACTTCCAGAAGTTGTGGAGATAAAAGGAGATAACATTTGTAAAGTGCTTAGCAAACTCAAAGTGATCGATAAATGCTAGCTTTTACTATTTTTTGCTATTATTACAGTGTGGAATTCTTTGTTGTGCTTGTGCTTTAAAATTTGCTAGCCTGTTGAAATGTTGAAAGCATTTTATCGTTTTCTGGTCAATGAATGAGATCACTGATTCTATTGAAGTAGACGATTGAGAGCATTCTAAGTGAATTAATGGATCCCAACATATGTGTGTGTATTTGTGTATGCATACATATACATATCTATCCTATTACATTCAGTTATAATAATGCTGTGCCATGTGGGTAGCATCATGCCGTACATGTACCGTTCAAGTTGTCTAAATATTGGGAACACTACATATACATGTGTATATATATATATGTATATATTTCAGCTTCTCTGCCTTCATCCTTTTCTGACAGCAGCAACAATTGCTAAAGATGCCATCCCAGGGCGCAGACCACATGCTCCCAGCCAAGTCCCAGTGGTAGTGAAGAGCCTGCTGTTTTGCACCTGCCACGCTTGGGGAAGAGTGGAAACATTTGCACATGCCAAGGCGATTGTTGGTTTTGTGTGTGTACATGCGTGTTTTCCTTTACAAAATTGCTTTCTGTGCCGATGATCTAAACACACCCTCGGTGTTGTATTTTTAGTATATCCTCTTAGGATAAATTTTTGCTGCTGCTGCTTCTTGTTTTGCTTTTATTTTTATTTTTTTTGATCGAAGAGAATTCCTTTTGTGCATTCATGGTTCTGTTTCCAGTTGTGTGCCAGCAGCTCTCTCCATGTGCTCTCTCTAATAAGCCTCAATTGAAGTGGGGAAAGGATGGCAGTGGCAGCCTGTTCTACAGTCCTTTCCCTTCCCATATTAATTCTCTCCTTGGGCAAAATGTAATGTGATATTCCAGAAAATGGAGTGCAGAAGAGGAATGGGAGGGATTGTGAAGACTAAAGAGCAAAGCCATTTAGAAATCGTCTAGGTATTAGCTAAAGGAAATGATTTTCAAAAATTCAGTGTCCACAAACTCCCTTGTTTCTGTAGAGAGAGCTTTTTTAAGAAAAAGGTTTTACTAAATCTTTTGGATTACATGGTTGTCTTCTGAACCCCCAGACTTGTCATTTATTTTTAATGAAGGCTTCCTCTCGAGTGTGTTTACCTTTTTGGTGTTTCTCAGGGTATCACTTTTGATTCTTTAAGTCTTAATCTGCCTATTAGTCCACCAGGGATTTCAAGATGGAAAGGCCTCTGGAGATCATGTACTTCAACTCTCTCATTTTACAGATGAGTGAACTGAGGACTTTGAGAAGAAAAGTAACTTGTCCATGGAGTAAATAGCAGAGATGGGCTTTGATCAGTTCTCAAGGTTTAGTGATTTTTTTTTTGTTTTGTTTTGTTTTCCAACTAAATGATATTGTCTCTCTGTGGGCTGTTCCATTGCTACAAACCAATTTCCATAAATGTAATAGTTTATTATTGTGTGATTCCCTTGCAGAAAATAATGGGATTTAGAACTGGGAAATATATAAGAGAGCATCTACAAGATTTTTGTTCTTTTATCCCCTACAGTTAGAATTATGTCTAGCACATTTAGGTCCTTCAGAAATGGTTCTTGAGTAAATCCATTTACTCAAGTTTGTTACACCCCATCACTTTGCTTAATTTTCATGAATTTGGCTAATGTAGGTAATGATTTGCCCATTTTTCAGTGGTTTAAACTTTCCATTTCTACTTGGGTTCCCTGCTGCTGTCCTCTTCACTTGCTTAATATGCTTCCATCTGAGGGTGGGCAGTGAGTCCCTGGCTTGTCAGTTATGCTAACTATTCAGGAACAACTGTGACTAAAACTTTGATGGACTGCCACATCGTCCCAAGGGATAAAGAAAGATCCCTCCTAACCTCTCTCCAAAGAGATATGGCACAATCCTAAAGCATTCTGCTTAGGAGAGAAGGGTGGAATGACTTTAGGGAGGAAGCTTCCTCCCCACTCTGTGGCCAGTCACTAATGGAACTCCCCCAAATTGGGAGAGACCAAATCTAGAAAATTTTTAAGTTGATCATGTCCTTAAGTATAGGACTAGAGTGCATGTCCTCACATACAAAGACCAAAGCACTTGCCAGCTCCATGGGAAGTATTCAGATCTAGCCTTACCACATTTAAAATATTTCTCTTCTTTCTGAGCATTTAAGTTATCCCAATTTTCTCTATTTCTTGTCATAGACAAGGGTATATTATATTTAATACAACTCAACAGACATTTATTATTATTATTTTATAATTCTACCTTTCTTTTTTAATTTACTTTAATAGTTTTTATTTACCAGATATATGCATGGGAAATTTTACAACATTGACAATTGCCAAACCTTTTGTTCTAATTTTTCCCCTCCTCACCCCACCCAGATGGCAGGTTAACCAATACATATTAAATATGTTAAAGTATAAATTAAATACAATATATGTATACACAGACATTTATTATTGAGGGTCTGCCATAGGGCTTACAATTTATTCTGGAGGTTGGGAATCTGGAGGAAACAAGACAAATCTTATCCCCAAGGATTTTCCAAACTAATTAGAGTGGGCAGAGAGAGATAGGTCAAAATACATGACTATAAGAGGGGATGTGAGGGAAGTATATTAGAGGTGTTCTAACAGAGAAGGATAAAAGATTCATAAAGATAAAGGCCCCGCTAACCTAATGGGGAAGATGAATGATGTCTCCACTTATCATAAAAATATAGTTCTAGAACTGGGGGTATCTCAGAGACCATAGAACTCAACCTTTAAAACTTACAGATGAGGAAATGAAATTTATTACTAAAATGATATAAAAATAACAACCAAAATAATAAAATTTGCCATTTAGACAGCACTCTGAGGTAAGAGTTTTTAACTTTTTCTGGGTCCTGGATCTCTGTGGCAAAGTCTGGCAGAGAAGCTTCCACAAACAAGATCATTCAAGTAAGTAAATGGCCCCTGAGCTGGCCCCTGAGCTGGCACCTGAGCTTAGGAGAAGTGTCTCCTCTTACTGTTTGGCCTACTGAAATCCTCCCCTGCCTTCGGAGCTTAGCTTAAATGCCATTTACTCCATGATACCATTGTCGAAGGTATGGGACTATTATGAGGGAAGATAGGGGAAGTTGAAAAAGGCAAGATACCATTGAGGAACAGTCTGGTTTGACAGAAAATATGCATGAAGAAGAAAGCTTGAAACTAAGTTTAATTTGGTTGAACAAACATTGATTAAGTGGGTTCTATGTGCAAGGCAAAGAGCTAAATGCTGGAGAAACAGAGAGAAAAATAACATAGTCAGAAATCAAAAGACAAAAATAAAAAAAAATTTCTAATGTCAGAGAGTAAAGCATATGCTTTAAGACTTACAAAGCATTTTATATATGTGTGTGTGTATGTATCTGTGTATGTATATATTTATGTATGTGTACACACACACAAATAAAAATCTTGTTTACAATTCACATTAGCCTGTGAGGTAGGTACTATCTATTTTTTTTTTTTGGTGAGAAATTTCAATCTGTGAGTGGTCAAGTATTTATTTACTGTGTCAATCAAGATCTTATTAAAATCCTTCCGTGCTAGTCTGGTGAATGAATTGAAGACATCCAGTCTTGTTCCTAAAGTAGTAAAGTGGATTGAAAGCCAGTTGAATAGCTAGGCCCAAGACCCAACATTAGTCATTTTCAGCTTGGAAGGAAGTGGTATATTTGGTGTGGTCCCTGAACATCTTGGCTGAGGAGCTGAGTAAAGACACAGTGGTTATATACATTCTTGAAGATGACACAAACAGTGCTAGCATAGTGGGTAGCAGGAGAAGGGTATAGAATGAGCCTGATAGACTAGAACATTGGACCAAATTAAATAAAGATAGAGATCACATAAAAATTTTATATTAAAATTAAAAAGAATTGAGTTTGCGCTAATTTTCCTGAGGGGGAAAAAAAAACAGGGCTTTGGGAGACTGAGTATAGTGTAGAAACTAAAAAGAATAATACAGTGTTGAGTTGCATTGAGAATATCCACGATGATGGAGGTGACAGTCTTGCTCTGTCCTCAGTCAATAAACATTTATTAAGTGCTTAGTATGTAATAGGCACTGTGCTAAGTGCTGTTTGCCCTGATCAGGCCATATCTGAAATACTGGATACAGTTATGGACTTTGCATCTTAGGAAGGATATTGATAAGCCAATGAGTCTGGGGGGTCATGCTGTATGAGTGTCTGTTGGTCAAACTTACTATGTGTCAGCACCATGGATATAAGTACAAAGAATGAAGAAATCTCTGCTTGCATGAAGCTTCCTGTCTAATGAGGGAGGGCAATCCTGAAGTGATGTTTATCCAT
Source organism: Sminthopsis crassicaudata (assembly GCF_048593235.1). Classification (NCBI taxonomy): domain Eukaryota; kingdom Metazoa; phylum Chordata; class Mammalia; order Dasyuromorphia; family Dasyuridae; genus Sminthopsis; species Sminthopsis crassicaudata. Next base: position 33,712,678 of record NC_133621.1, on the reverse strand, counting down.
GAGAAGACTTAGAGTTTAGAAGATATAAAGTGGAGATGAACATCTTCTGTCATTTGAAGAGCTGTCACATACAAATGGGGTTAATCATGTTCTACTTAATGTAAAGAGGTCCAGATCAAGACTTCCAGCTTGCGAGTCACAAAAAATCATCTTTAGATTTAATATAGAGAAACCGACTAGGGAGCTGTCCAGATTTGGGATTGACTTTCTCTTTAGTTGAATTCTTTGAGCAGAAACCAGATAATCACTCTTTGGTGATATGGTAGAGGTCTCTTTCAACTCTTGAGATTTGGGTTTTTTTTTTTTTTTTTTTTTTTTTTTTTTTTTTTTAGAAATCCACACAAGGTACATTAGGAAAATTTGAGGAAGCAAAGATCCCTTTGAGTTGGGGGATGGGAATGCTGCTATTCTGAATTAGGTAATTCAGCAAATAAGAGAATTGAGATTCCCCAGTTTTCCTTAGCATCTATACTTATTTATTTCAGAATTTATGGAGCACCTTATCCTTTATATTGCTATAATACAATTTCCCACTTAATATTAAAGGGAGTTAACATTAAATTAACCTAGTTGAATATTAAATTAATATAATACAACATAGAGAAAAGAGAGAGAGATACAAGATTGCATAATTCTTTTTAAGTAATCTTGTTTTATTGCTTTGCTTCTAGGTGGTTTAAAGCAAAGCCATACAGATAGTGTTTTACCTTTCTTTTTTTCCTTTAATAGCTCTTCAAGGAAGGGGAGACCAAAACATCCTTCCCATAACAGTGCTTAACAACTTAGGAGCATCATTTAAGTTATTTATAGGAACTGGGTGCCAAGATAAAATTAGTTCATGCAGTCTCAACTTGAATGGAGAAAAAGAAAGCAGTGAGATCCTTGTTAGTGGTTGCAAGTTCTCTCTGACCGAATTGCAAATTGAATGGAGAAGCTCTCTATTCTCATTTTGGAGAGAGGAGATAGTGGAAGGAAAGCTTGCCTTTTGGTATAGGTGATTTGCTAGCAAGTAGCCTTGATAAGATCCTGTGTTATATTGCATTTCCGGGGCTGGGGATGGCTTAAGTGAATATTGTCTTCATTTAATGATCTTTCTAAAAGAACCACATGAGATGCTGCTGAATTAATTGTTCTGCACTTGCATTTAGGCTTTGCCCTTAAATTCACCGGCAATAAAATTTCCATTAGGAAACTTGAATTTGTAAATGAATTATATAAGTTAATCAGTTACAAGCAATGAATAATCCTTTATTTTTTCTTTTATGTAGTTATAATCTAAGCCATGACATTTATGAATGAACAAATTAGAGGATAAGAAATTGACCAGAATGGATGGAAAGGAGCCTTCTCCCTCCCAGAAAGATGGTTTAGTTTTATGTAAGGTTTGGGAAATAATGAAGACTCTCAGCTTGGCCCCTCAAAGCACTTGACCACGTTTGTGTTTGCGGTTTTACTCGGAATGCCCTTGTGAGCTACATTGTTTCAGGGAGCTAAGACTTTTGGGGGGTGGTGCAAGGTTACGAGCTAATAGATGGGGTTGTGGACGCCGAGTGCTGGACCAGGTGCTCGCTTGGCTGAATTATTCAGTCATCTGCTTCATTTGCATCTGAAATATACATCTATGTATGTTCTGTTTACTATGTAGCCAACTGTGGTCAATTCTGGGGTATCTGTGAAGACAGGATAAGACTAGTGTGATTAATTAAGAGATCTGATTACCAAGAAGTCTTCAGTATTTGGGGGATGGGTCCATTCAGACTGTATATGACTGCTCGCTATGCTGACATCCAGCATATACTGGGGCGACTTCCTCCTTTTTCCTTGTCTGTGAGGGTTGGGGCAATGAGAATATCTCAGCAGACATTCATTGGGAAAGTCAGCCTGCTCTCCCTAAGAGACCTTGCCCTTCAGAGTTAGCTGTGCTGAGAGCCTTTTATGCCCTTGGTGCTGAGGGATTAACTAGCCAGCTGTGTTCTGGATGGCCCCAGATCTTCACTCTCTCTCTGTTCCCATTGACACCGGTCTAATGAGCTTTTTATTACTTTATACCTGAACAATGAGCCAATCTTTCTGCCCTCCAGGTCTCAGGAGCATCTTCTTGGAACACCCTCTATAATTCCCCTTTCCCTGCCTCTCCCTACCTCCAACACCTTCAACAATTCTTTTGCCTTTACTATCGGTATTTTTTCATCCCATCGCTGACTAGATGGAAAAATAAATGATATGATATTATAGTAATTAGATCAGCCAAACCATCTCTGTAGGAAAAAGTAAATAAATGGAAATTATCTTTGATCAGACTTTGAGATGGGCTTGGATAGCCTGTCCAAAAAGTCAGCTCACCAGCACTATATGAACACACACACACACACACACACACACACACACACACACACACACACACACACGGCTTTTAAAGTTTTGTTCTTACATTACAAACATTTCTGGATTACCAGCCTTCTGTGAAAGAGTTGTCTTGTCAGTGACCTCATCTGAAAGTGCTTGCAATATCCCACAGCTGTAGCCCCCTAACCTATTTAAAAATTTTTGAAATGAACAGATTTTCTTCTTTCCCTTCCACTTTCCAATCCTTAAAAAAAGAAGAAAGAACATATTTCATAATATAACAAATTTATGTAAATATATATTATATATAAATAACATATAAATAGACTATAACTACATAAAAGAATAAAAGGATTATTCATCATCTGTAATTGATTAACTTATATAACTTGTTTACAAATTCAAGTTTCCTAATGAAAATATTTATATTATGTAAATGCATGTATTACATTACATATGTATAAATTACATATAACAAATATAGTCAAGCAAAACAAATTCCCTCATTGGCTGTATGCAAAAATATATTATCTCATTCTGCCCTAAATCCATCACCCCTCTGTCAGAAGGTGACTAGCATGTGAAACACTGCCTTTATAGACACTGTCTGTGATCACTGAGTTTGGTTCATCTTTGAATAAAGATTGTTTGTTGTTGTTCCTCCTTTGTTCTTGAAGAGGACCGATGACATCAGGAGGGTGATGTCTTGCAACTGATTTGGATTTAAGTGGGGCAGAGTTGGACAGGGCCATCAGCTTCATTGCTTCTTCCAGAGTCAGTATGATCCAGTGGCGAGATACAGGTCAAGGTGATTGGCGATGGTCCAGGATGCAATGGGAGACCTCAGTCTTTTGAAGCTGACATCTTTCCTAGGTCCCAGTTTGGGGCAATGTCCAGTTAATCACTAAAAGCTAGGTAAGAATTGAAGCAAAAGATGGCACGTTTTCTTTCACAAACGAATCAGTCTGGGAGGACGTGGACTAGAAGCTAGATTGCATTTGAAAAATTGACCAGTGCTTTCAGAAATTCCAGATTGGTTTCCAGTGCAAAAACCATCTTTTTGACAGAGATGTTGTTCTGAGAATGCTATATTATTGTCAATTTTGGGATATTCCAATCTCCAAGCACACAAAATTGTAGATGGCCCCAAGGTCATGACAGACAAATACATGGTAGATTTAGGATGACAGAATTCAATGATTGCTGGGCTCAAGAAGTGGTGAGAGAGAGAGATATCATTGAGGAAAAAGGTAAATGGGGATGGTGAGCCAGTCATGGGGCAAAGCTGAGGGCTAAGCAGTGAATAGACTATATATTCAAGTGATAACCATAAAATGCCAAAAAAAAAACCCTCCAAAAACTCCTCCAAAGGAAGGGCAGAGTAGAGGAAGGCCGCCATCACCTTGGATTAATCCTCTGTAAAGTAGATAAGAACATGGACACAGTCACACAGGATAGGAAGGCCTAGGTGAATTGCAATCTGCCCTGATTGAGGGAGGGCCATTTTGACACTGATGGGCAAAAGATCCATTGACATTTAATAATTAGTGTTGAATAATTAATACTCAATTAAGTGTTGAAGTATAATCATTAGAAATGGCAATTCTTTCAGATCCAGTACTCATTTGTAGTCCTAGCAGGATGCTAACAGGCAGTGATGGCTTCTCAGTCATTAAAATGTTTCCTAGGAATATACTTGAATATATTCCTTTGGGGGAAGGAAGCATTCTGAGTGAGTTTGCTAAGAAACTCCAGTTTGGTTTATTACCTTCTCTGTACTGAGGCAGGACTGTCAAATGGCATCAGCTTAATGTGAAGGCTTGTGGCATTACATAAATAGTGGTTATGAGGACCATTAGATCTCTCCTGTGGACCCACCCCTCTCCAGTCTCATAGCAATTGGCCTAATTCAGGATGTCTTTATCTCTTTCCTGGATTATTGCATTATCTCTGATTTGGTCTCCTTGCCTCAAGCCTCTTCCATCTCCTAGTTATTTTTTACACTGCTGATAAAGCATAAAGTCTGACCAAGTCAGCTCCTTCCCCTGACCCTCAATAAACTCTTATCTCATTTCTTTTTTTCTAGTCCCCTTCTTCACATTCATTTGACCCACTTATTGCTTTCCCTGCGCAACACGGCATCCCCTTGTCTTTATGCTGATTTCTCCTCCATTTTGGAAATTCTCTCCCTCTGCCTCTTAAAATCCCTGGCTTCCTAAAAACCCAGCTCAACCACTTCCTATTAGATCAGGCATTTTTAACCTTTTTTGGGATGCCTTTGGCAGCCTGGTAAAGTTTATAGATCCCTTCTCAAAATACTATATTTTACTGCACTAAATAAAATGCATTACAAGGATTACAAGGAAATCAATTCTATTAGAATATAGTTATTAAAAATAAATTTATCAGCTCTAGATTAAGGCCCTAAAAAGTTTTTTTGTGTGTCCATAACTATCATTGTCTCTACGTCCACTTTATTTGTTTATGTACATATATGTGTTCTCTCCCTTTAGACTGTAAGCTCCTTGAGAGCAGATTCTGGTTCAGTTTTGTCTTTGTAATCTCAGTAATTGGCACAGTGTCTCAAACATATAGCTTAATAAATGCTTGTTGATTGGTAGATTGTTCAGTCCATGGTCTCACGCCTTTGGTTTTTTCCACCATATTCCACTGCTCTTCTCCCTCAGTCTTTGGGGCTATTGGAACTCTATGCAATTGTAGGATGGTGATTTCCAGGTAATTCCATTTTTATGATCCTTCTTTAGCAAGTGGCGCCCATAAGACTTTGTAATTACAACTGATTTCTTTGTGGTGGGAAAAACCTTTATGTTTAAACATCCTGTTGAGTAGCATGTTATGTTAATCTGCTAATTCTCACAATGGATGGATCAGTAGGTTTTATATTCTGCATCCAAGAAGGAATCCCAATTTGGAAACTTTTCCTCCACTTTGGTCCTATCAGTCTGATCATTGGTAAATCTGCTGATTACCAAGTATACGTGGAATGGTGGTTCAATTGTAGCTTAATTAGTAATTCCTTTCAATTCAATTATGTTTGTTAATCACCTTCTTGTACAAGGCATTGGGATTATCCAGGCAAAATGAAATAGCTCATTCTTAAGGGGCTTTCTTTCTATTGAGGCAATGGAGGTGGAAGGATGTAATTTGTAATGAAATAAGGAAAAACAAGTCAATGTCTGCCTGAGTTTTCTCTTCTATAAAATTGAGACAATGATAGCATTTGCTTCCCAGGGCTGTTGTGATGGTAAGATAAGATCATATTTATAAAACGCTTTAAGATACAAACATTAAGGAGCAGTATATATGTTAGTTATATTAAGGCAAGAGAGAATGGGGGGAAGCTTTCAATATTGCTGATTTAAAGCTTATTGTAGATTTAGGGGAGGTCCAATCTTTTCATTTTACAGATGGCTCAAAAGGTTGAAGAAAATTCTAATAAGTGAGAGCCAGCAAGCTCTTCTGACTTTCCATCAAAATCCTTGGACTCTCCATTAAATACTAATTTTATTCTACAGCGTCCAACTGAACTTGGGAGGAAACTAGGAATTTTAAGAGGGTAGGATGACAAAAGAAATTTGTTCCAGGAATAGGGGCAGCCTATGCAAATTTATGAAGACAGGAGGTGGGACAATGAGTTAGGGGACCAGCTAGTGGCCTGGTTTGGCTAAAGGAAGAATAACATGAAATGTGCCCAGAAAGGTAAACTAAAGATAGATTGTAGTTAGAGGCACTAGAAGATCATCACTGTTTCTTTCTATAAGATCATCTACCTTATAATAGTTGAGCACTTTCTGATTACTGTGTTCCAGGGAATTATTGTGTACCTTTATTTTGGTGAATGATTCGTGATGAAGACTTTGGGAGATACAGAAGGTAGATTTTATTTTTCAAGAGGTGTATTTGGGAGGGCACACATATTTGAGATTCCAAGAAAGAATTTGTTCTCTACTTTATCTTGCTATTAAAAATATAATTGTCTACAACATTTTTAAAAAAGTTCTTTTTAGTGTTTAAAACTCAAGTGGGATGGATTTGGAAGCTTCTGATTATGTAGTTAGAAGAAAAATTCCCCCCGCATTTTTGCATTTTATAAAGACAGTTAAAGTCTTGTAAAGAAGACATATTTTAGATGATTAAAATCTGAAACTTGATAAAGATGTTCATATTAGTGTGCCACGTACAACAAGATCTTTCCCTATGAACATATCTTCATCTGGTGCCTTTTTTAGCAGTGATAGAACTCATTGCCAAAACAGTTTTGAATCTGGTGGTTGTGGCAGAATGTTATTTCCCAACGTTTATTTGCTCATTCTTGACCTGTTCCATTTTCTTGTTTTGATGTTATCCTTAGAGAGCGGATGAAGATTTGTTAGGGAAGTTATGTTGGGCATGGGAGTGATAGGAGGAGGTGGGGGAAGACAGACAAGTCGTCTGTGGGACAGATAGTTGTGAAAATTCTAGCATCATCACCTTACAAAACCTTGAAAGATGTTGTGAGAATAATCTAGCAGAACCTAGATGTGAATTACCCAAAAGAGAGCTTTGGGGATAATTTTGTAAGAGTAGCATAATGGATTCTCTTACACATCTGCTAATTAATTTGGATCAGCCATAACACAGGAGAGGAAAAAGGGAATAAAAAATGTTCACTCATGCCTACCAGTGATTGTCTAGAGACTGTGTTATGGGTACTTTGTTTCTACCTTTCCAGAAAAATCATAAAAGGAAAAGTCTTTAGCAATGAAGGCTGAGAGTGGGGAGGAAACACATATTCATTCAGAATAGAAATTGTTAGGTTGTCTGTCTGAAACAGCATATTTTTAAAATGATAGTAAAATAATGCTTTTCAAATAATATCTTCCATAAATTAACATGCCATTGATTTCACTATGGTGAGTAACTCCCTGCCAGGGCCTGTAAGCATGGCCCAAGGCATTTTTCCCATCCTAAGGAATTCTGTTCAGATTTTTAGGGGAGTTCTTCTTGGAGGATCCCAATGTTCTGGAGGTTTCCTTCTGGATCTATCCCTATTTATGCCAGTACATCAGTCAGACTCACCATCACTCTTATTCCATGATGAATTCATATCTACCATGACATGTCTGAGCTGCCTCATGGGGGCCAGTCCCAGCTAGAAACGTGCCGACCCTGCCATGATCTATGATCCATGAGCCAGCCTTTCAAGGCACAGGAATGGCCATTCTCTATTTTGTCATTACTGCTCTGTGGATGGGTTTGTTTGCCTCTCTGTTTTTCAAATTTATGGCTTTTTCTTCCTCTTATTTATACAGGTTTTGTTGGCCTGTCATTGGAAAATTGCTTCTTGTTGATTGATAGTGTCAGTTGGCTATTACTGTAAATAGTTCAAACTCTGGGAACATTTGGCCACCTCCATTAGTTTCTCTTCCCCTTTAGTGCTTGACTTGTGAGGGGGCAAAAAGATGAATTAGAATATTTACCCCACCCCCTAGCCATCTCTATCGAGAAACTAGCTTTGAGGAAAGAACTGAATAAAGAAGAAAAGAAGAGGCCGGGTACCGCATTTGATTTGCCACCAAAGGGATTATCAAGGACTACTTCCCAAGACCTTGTGTATTATTTTATGGACAACTGTAAAATGGTCCTTAAATGTTTCCAGTATTTTAATTACATAAATAGAAGCATGTTCTGTTGAGGACTTGTTACTGAGGAAATCATTTTTCATTTTGTCCTAGAATCATTGCATTTTTTAAAGTTGGAAGGGAACTTTGAGAGCTTCAAGTCCAGCCTGGTGTCCTTCCAGTATGGAAAACCTCTTCATGAATCTATACTGAGTTGCCCATGGCACTGAGAGAATAACCAGCCTTTGTTCACACAGCATAAGGAGCCATGAGAAGCAGGATTTTACTCTCATTCTTCCTGTCCCTGTGGCTGGTTTTCCAATCTTGAGCAGCTTACTGCCTCTTAAAGAGCAAGAATTAATTCAGTACTCCCCGCCCCCAGTATTTTGAAGGTAAAGACGGTATATGAAGTTTATAGTAATGGCTTTCTCTAGGTAACTAATATTATGCTAGTCTCTCTAAAGAAGCTTTCTCCTGGAGTCTGCTGAGAAGTATAGCCCAACCTTTTGTGCAGTGTTGAAATAGGCTAATGAGAAAGCTGGCCTGCTGGGTTGAGATGTGGCCAGATGGGAAGGTTGCCACTGAGTGAACTGTTTTTGATGGAAAAAATTTGTTCTTGAGCTTGGCATTTGGGTCTGTAGCTGCCAAAGGCACCCAGGAATAACCAGTACTCAAAATTCATTAGCAGAACTGGGAACAAAATTAACACTGCCCATGAAAAGGGTCACTGCCATGGTGATATTAACTGAATGAGCTCACATGACTAGACTGACTTTCCAGCTTGGTTAGTGAGAAAATTCCAAATTGTCACTAAGAATTTTGCATTATTTTCACATTAGGAAATGATTACTTCCAGAAATCTAGAGTCTAAGTAAGCATGGGGACAGTGGGATTCTGATACCTATAATTTAATTCAGCAACATTTAAGTACTTAATATATGCATGACACTACGTCAGACAATTCAGTAACATTTATTAAGTACTAAATGTATGCACGACCCTGTGTCAGATATTAGAGACCCAAACATGAAAACAAAATGGGCCCAAATTTCCATGAGTTTCTGTTCTGCTGGGAAGGATTCTGTGAATGTTATAAGTCAGTAAATTCAAGATAATTTGGGGAGAGACAAAGCATTAAAATGAGGATAAGGAGAGAAAGTTTCATGGAGAAACTAATACCCCCCTGGATTCAGGAGTGAGGCCATTCCAGCCATGGGCAAAGGCATAGATATGGGAAAGGGAACTTTAAGTTCAGGGAAAAGCAGGTCGTCTAATGAGTTATGACAATATATAGAAAGGAGAATAATTTATGATAAGTTGGGAAAATGAATGGAAGTTAAGGGGGAAGATTCAAAGGTCGAGGAATTCAGATTTTTGCTGAAGGTTGTTGAAATTCAGGCACATGTTGGAGGGAAAGGGAGAAGCATTTGTATAGCACCTACTGTGTGCTTGATCATTTGACACACACCTTAGAAAAATTCATTTGGCTGTTATATGTGGAACATGGATTAGACAAAGGCTTAAGGCTGGAAGGAGAGAGAGCAAGTGGAGATTATGAGCATTGTGCCTTAATAAGAGATTATTGCAGATTGAATACTCTCAGCAGTGATTATCATTAGGAGCACTTTCAGTAGCTATATTTCTCTCATTGATGTTGTTCCTCATCTCTCTGGGCTTTCTTCTTCACTCGGTGTCCAGGAGACTGGAGGATGCTTGCCAAGAGCCTTCTTGGGTATCGAGTCTCCCATCTTTACTTCTCCTTCTCTCCCATTCATGATCTGAGTGCTTTGAGTACCTTTAAGGGACTTGTATCTCTTCCTCGGAGGAATAGCTGGGAAATTGTTTACCAATGAATGAGATAATTGTCCTCTGTGCTGTGAATGATCTTTCTTTTCCCTTAGGGGTCAAGTTGCTTAAACTCTCTGAGCATCTGCTTCATGATCAATAAAATAAGCTTCATTTTAAAGGCCCTTCCCAACACTAAAATGTTCTCCTATTCTGGAAGCCTTGAACTTACAGTTTTATGACCTCTTTTTTTTTTTTTTGCTCTTTTTATGCTCGGTGCTGGAGAGGTAGCATATTGTAATGATTGGCAACCTTGCAGATAGGGAAGGAAAAGTCTCTTTTGTTTTAGTTTGTATCTGAAGTGCTTAGAACGGTTCCAAGCACGTGATAGTGTTTAGTCAATAAGGACGGAAGAGCTTGGATTCAAATTTGTGTGTGTGTGTGTGTGTGTGTGTATACATATATATAATATATATATATAACATTTTATTTATTTATTTAAACCATAAATATAATTATTTAGTTATTTAAATAAGTTATTTATTTTTTATTTATTGATGCATGACTGTGGGCAAGTTTTAAAATTACAGCTTCCTCTATTGTTTGGAGGATCAAATGATCAATGAAATAACATCTTTTACAAACCTTAAGCCATCATAACTGTTAGGATTATATGGCACCATGTAGGGGTCTTCATCCTGTGAGCGGCAGGAGGACAGGATCTATTTGTCACCATCTTGGGTCTCAAGAGCATTTCTAATACTCATATTATGTGCCCATCTGTCAGCCTAGCTCCACACTAAATAAAGGGAAAGAATGTGTCTCATTACATGGCTACAGGGTAATAGATGCCCATGAATATGGCAGAATCTTAGTTTTAGGCTATTGCAAGCGGATGCCAAAACATTAAATCATTTAGCTGTTTTGTCTACCCAGTGCCAAGGTTCTGTATGTTTTAAAATCAGAAACATTGGAGTTTGCAAATATTTGAAAGTTTGGCTTCAGTTTATGAAGGAAGAACATTTCTTATGGAAGCCTTAGATGTTCATTTTTTCAGGCAGGTTTTTTTGGGCTCAAGCAGTCATAATTTTTGTTTATGTTTGGGAGTTTAAAAAAAAACCCTGTTTTATTGACACGCTTTAAAAATATGTATGTCTATGTGTGTATATCACTTTCACTAGACACCATTTCTTACCCACAGCACCCTTCTGTGTAATAAGGAAATGCAGTCAAACAAAACAAATTGACACACTGGCCAGGTCTGGTGATGGGTTATTCCGTACCTCGAGGAGGACACGTGTCAGGAAAGCCTGAGTTCAAATCTGGCCTCAGACACTTTCTAGCTGCATAAATCTAGGCAAGTGATTTAGTCCTGTTTGCCTCAGTTTTCTGAGCTGTAAAATGGGAATAATAATAGGGTTGTTGTGAGGATTACAAGCAGTGATTATTGCAATTATTATTGCAACTTAATTGCAATTTATTACAATTATTGTAAAATGCATAGCAGAGTGCCTAGCACACAGTAGGTTCTGTATAAATGTTAGTAAAGATGATAATGATAATGATGTCATTGTCTTTCTGGATTGAAGGGAAAAAAGCTAAACTAATACTCTAAATGAGTTTTAGAGGTTGGACCAAATCACCTTTGAGGTCTCATCCAACTTGACGATACCAAAGCATTTGTTCCTCGTTGTCCACAAGTGTTACCAAGAACATACGGTTGTGGAGCAGCAAAAAGGTTAATTTTTAGTGAAGTAGTTCAAGGATCATTTAATTGAGCAAAGAGAGTTTTCATCTGCTATAAACTGCATTTATAAACTCAAAGAAGCCGAGACTGAAATATAAAAAAGGTGTTTCAGACTTGGTCTGGAGAAGCTTTTAAAAGAGGCTGGGAACCAGGGCATAATGTGTTCAAGATTTAAATTCTGTCATCTTTTAGAATAATTATTTGATCTCTGAACTTTTCTCCTCATGTTTTGTTTGGCTATTTGATAATAATAACTGAGATAAAAATTTTGAGTTTTGCGGAGTGGTTCACGGGCATATGCTCATTTGGTCCTTGCAGCAGCCCTATGGGATAAGTGCTACAGGTTTTCCTTGTTATGGATGGAGAAATTTTGGTTCAGAAAGGCTAAAGGTTTTGTCAAAGATCACACAGGTCAGGAGTTCTTGATATGATCAGGCCCAGTATTCTATCCACCACACCAGGGCTCTGCTGGAGTCAGTTTGGACTGGCTGCATTGATCAGTTTTCAAGAGGAACATTCACAACCTCAGAAATGGGCAAATGCTACAAATTGGAGGTTGGCTTATTGTTCTGTCAATTGTCCAGACTTCAGAAAATGGTGGAAAAATGTTAATAATACATATTTCACTTAAAAACCAGGGCATGTTTCCCCTGGAGAGTTTGTTGTTAAACATTTACCAACACATGAAGGCTATTTGATTTAAAAGGAAGGGAGGGAACTAAATTAACTCATTTGAAACATAATTTTCCAGAGGAAAAAAATTTAATGGTATGGGTAGCAGGCTAGTTAAGAATCTGAGGATTTAACTTGGAAAGATATTACACATCTTATCAAAGTTATAATAAACCTCAGTTCCAGAAATCTGAAACCTTCCAGCATTGAAAATGAAATGTGTGCTCTCTTTCTTTCTCTTTCTTTCCTCATTTTCTCCTTTTTTTCTTTCTTTTTCTTGCTTCCTTCCCTCCTTGTTTCCTTCCTCCTTTGCTTTCTTCTTTCTTTGCTTGCTTGCTTCCTTCTTTCCTTTCTTTCTTCCATCCTCCCCCCTCCCTTTCTCCCTCATTTTCTTCCCTTGCTCTCTCCCTCCCTCCCTCCCTCCCTTCCTCCCTCCCTCCCTCCTTCCCTCCTTCTCTACCTCCTTCTTTCCCTTCCTTCCTCCCTGTCTCTTTTCTTTCCTTCCTTCTTTTGTTCATTAGAAAAGATATAAGCATTTAAAAAAGAAATGACTTTTTTTTTTTAAAAATTGCTTGAATTTTGTGATCTACAAGTCCTTTGGTTTATTTTTAAAATTTATTTTTATATTAAGATTTCTCATTTTTACCTTTCCCTTTCTCTTCCCTCTCCCACTGGAAAAGCATGAAAAACCACATCCCTGTTATTAAAATGTATAGACAAATAAAACAATCTCCTGTATTGGAGATGTCCAAAAACCAGTATATCCCAATTGGTTTTCTGAGTCTAACACCTATCTTTGAGGAGGAGGTAAGAGCTTTTAATTTTTTTCACTTGCTAGTGTCGAATCTAGGTCCTATATCTTTTTTATATGTGAGTATTTTAAGGGATAGATTTAGTTCCTAACTTCTTTTCTGTCATGGATCTATTTGGCATCTGGTAAACCTTGGAACCTCTTCCTTAGAATAATGTTTTAAATGTATAAAATAAAATACAGAGGAATGTAGTCACATTGAAATACAGGTAACAAAATACTTTTTTTAAAAATGTATTCCTGGATTCCAGATTAAGAACCCATATTATAGATTGTAGAGATTGGGGTCCTTTCTAGATAGTTATAAATTTGTCATTCTATAACTTATTGTCTGTGGTTAAGTTAATGGAAAATAATATTTCCTGTAACTATCTTGGTGTCCATTGTGAAATAACCTTAAATCATATTGCATCTGTCTGAGATAGGCATGCCATTATCTGTAGTAATGGCTGGAAAATGAGAATCATGGCTCCTGGAGGTTGGTTCTCATCGGGGAGTGAATAGCATAGCCTTCTAACTACAGGTGGGAGTTGACTGCCAGTGATTCTGCATTGCAGCACCTGGTACTTGGAAGGAAGTCACCTCTTGTGGGCAAGGACTTTGAGGAAGTATTTTCTGGAGGCTGTGAGATCATAGCAGATCAATTTGCCAAGGCAATAGAAAATGCCATCAGCCTAAAAAGGTAACGGCCCCATCGTGCACCATGGTAAAGATACCATCCAAGACGCAATCAGTGGTGCACCTTGTTGTCAGCCCCACTTATTGCAGACAGTTTCCTCTGAATCTGAGATACTGTGATTATTATAAGAATTCCGGGATAGTCAAGAAGCTCATACGGTTTTGAGCAAATTCAAAATCCTTCCTCCAGGGGAGTTTATTAGCTGTCTACAGCGGACACTGGTTATTGTTGAATGTGAGAACTTATTCCTGGGTAGCACATCAATGTGACCCCAATTCTTCCCTTGACTTTGCTGATTCCATTCCTCATGCATAGAATAGGAAGCAAGGAAGCCCTCCACTGGGAGACTAAAAGTCAGAAATAAGGATCTTTAGAGCAAGTACAGTAGAGTGGGAAGACTTGAATCTGGATCGGATCCTCTCTATAATACTTATTCATAGCTTGAATAGCAATCAGAGGTCTTCTTCACTTTTCTGAACCTCATTTTTCTCATTTATTATATTATTATATCATATATACATAATATATAACATTATTTATTATAATAATGCCTGTAGTATTTCCCTCAGGAGAAATAGCTCAAAGCCATTGCTAGAGAGCTGGCCACCAAGTCAGAAGACCTGCTTTTGACTCAGCAATGTGAACTTGGGTAAGTCCCTAAAGACTCCAAGTTACAGATTATTTGCTAATGTAGGTCAAAGGAGGAAGTTTTCATACTGGGAGCTCCCACCCCAATGAAATCAGTGATCAGGACCAAAAAAACCCTACTCTCATAAGGGTTTGTTTTAAGATCACATAAGACAATGTGTATAAACTGCTGTATAACTGATAAAGATTTTTAATTTAATTCTTTGGAATTGAATAATTTGCTGTGTTCATTTCCCCATTTTCTTCATCTGCAAAAGAAGGTATTAATCTCTGCTTGTCTCAGAGAAACTATTGTTGGAAACAATAAGAAAATGTTTCTAGAATACTTTGAATTCCTAAGAGAGAAAATTTCCAAATAAGTAGCTAGTTCCAGGTTAAAATCCTACTTTAAATTTTACAAATAGTTTCTTCATAGCAGCCCTTTGAGATAAGCAGGGCAAGTGTTATTACTTTGTCTACTTTGTCTGAGGATCAGAGTCAGCTTTGGAAGAGACTCTAGTGGCCATTTAGTCCCTTTACAGAAGAGAAAACTGCCATTCGAGTAAATTAGGGAACTTGCCCAGAGTCACACAGTTAGTAGGTGTCCTGGTCTGGATCTGAACTCTCTCCACCATGCATGTAGCCACTCCATGTACAAGCATAAGGTGTTATGTTAATAATGTAGACCAGAAATGTTGCACAAATTTTACCCATGGGTCACAGTTCTGCTGAGTGCAGATTAAATTATCACAAACTAAAAATAGTATAAAACACAGATAATATGAACAAATGGTTTTCTAAAGCCCCTAATTCTGTCTGAGTTGGACCTCCTGGTGTAGAATGCCATTTATATCCAGACTCTAGGAGGTTGTTGGATGCAGGAGAAAGAATGGGAGTTTAGGGTCAATAAATATGCTATTTCATATTTAGGTTCTGCTGCCCTCCCCCACAATGACCTTATGATTTTAGGTCAATTCTTTAACATGTTTGGATCTCAGACTCTTCCTCTGGGAAATGATGGAGCTGAGTTCGATGAATTCTGAGGTCCCTTTTAGCCCTTGATCTGTGTTCCTATGAAATAGAAGGCTCAATTTTGAAATAAAAAGTCCAGCTAATGTGTAACTTAGGGAGTGGAGGGATCATTCCATTCTGGCTTTATCAGAATGGGCTTTCTAGAGAAGAGCCAGTTCAAACCAACTCCAGGAGTTAAATTTTCAGGGTGAACATTTATACTGTGGAAATTGGAAAATTCTACACATCACAGCTAGATTTATAGTTTTGTTGATTGTCCAGCATTAGGAAAATAATGGAGAAAATGCCAGTAATGACAAAAGAGACTTAAAAGTGAGTTATTTATACATTTTTCCCCTTCAGAGAGCCAGTTGTTAAGCATTTACCAAGTGCATCTTAATCTTGATCTTGGTTTTGAAACCTGGATAAATGGACAGAACAATAAGGCAGCATAAGGACACAGAGATGGAGATGGATGGGGAGAGACACTATGAGACACGGTGGTATCTGTGGGGCCTGGATATGTGGAATTTTTGTCTCAGATTTGGGTATGACTTTCTATTGAAGGAGACTTAATTCCTTAATTAATCTGAATCAACACATAAGTTTGGGGGCTTTAAAAATTATGGAGATCTTTGATTTCATCATCTTGCTTGAAGCTTAGGAACAATCCCATGAGAACTGTGATGGAAAATTTCAGAAGTCATAAGACATAGTATGTAGAACTAGAAGGCAACTCCAAGACCACAGAGCAGAATTCTAGTGTGACTGCCTCAATTTATAGTTAAGGAGATGGAAGCCCAGAGGTTAGATCTAGTGCTTATGGTGACGGAGCTAGGAATCCCACCCAAGCTCATCATCCTTCAGATCCTGAGCTCATCCCATGACCCTGATCCACGTTGCTATAAAAATCATTTGAGCTGAATTTTGTTAATCTGGTAATTCTCTTTGTCCTTCTCTCTTTTGGTTTATAGAATTTGGTGTCTTGCAAAGTGACAGTGATGGTAAATTTGTTTTTTGAGCTTGCCAAGAATGTTACTCAAATAAATATTTCAAGGATGAAGACCTCAGAAAAAGGGCTCAGTTATTTTGTCTGCATTTAAATATTAGCAATCCCCCCCCAGTCGTTTGTGTATCTGGAAATTATTTAAGCTTCTCAAAGTCAATGGCCCTGCCCTCATCTTCCTGTGTTTTCTGCTGGCAGACCCAAGCTCTGAGGCTGGTAGGTCCGCAGCAAAGACTCATCAACTAATTTTGTCAATTATCCAGAAATGGACCATAATGGAATGAAATCATCTCTGGAGGGAGGACATCTTTTGAATAATTGCAGTGTCGAATGGAACTTGTTTATTTTAAAAGCATGTTCATCCGAACAGCATGCTACCTAATGGAGGGCTTTTATAATTATGGCGCTGGGGACAGAATGTTGAATGTGGAGTCAGGACAAATCAAGTTTGATCCATGGCTTAGACACTTCCTAGCTTTGTAATCATGGGAACACCATCAGCCTCAGTTTACTCATCTATAAAAGGGTAAACTTTCCATCATATTTCTCTCATAATGTAGTTGTAAATATCAAATTAAAGGTGAATATTTTAAAGTTTTGTGTGTGTGTGTGTGTGAGAATGTTGTTATTTCAGTTGCCATTGGTATCAGGGGAAGGGTGGATTGTAACAGCTGCTGCCATTTATCAGAAACACAAATCACTATTTTCCTTCTATCTTTGGTAAGCTATTAGAATGAAAACAAGCATTTATTAAGTGCTTACTATGTACAAAGTACTAGAGATTCAAATAGAAAAGCAGATGTAGTCTCTGCTCTCAAAGAGTTCCCATTTTTGTGAAGGAAACAACATACTTTTGGTGTCAGTGATGGCATGCATATTGGGCCATTTGCCATGAGAGTTCCTTCTCCCAATAACGACTGCATGGACCAAGGGGTTATCTCCAAGAAAGAATACACCAAATATAACCCATTGAAGGCAAGGTGACTTAGTTTCTCCAAGGCAGGAGTTCTTAAGCTGGGGTCCCTGAACTTGTTTTTAAAAATGTTTTGTTAACTGAATTTCAGGATAACTGGTTTCCTTTGTAACCCTTTTTATTCTAAGGTAGCTGGGTAGAGCAGTGGTTTAAGCGCTGGACCTGGATTCAAATCCAACCAAAGATACTTACTAGCTGTGTGACCTAAGCAAGTCACTTAACCTGTCTGAATCATTTTCCTCATCTCTAAGATGGGGATAATAACAGCACTCTCCTCCCAGAATTGTTGAGTGAAAAATGAGATTATTTTTGTAAAGCACTTTGCAAACCTTGAAGTACTTTAGAAATGTTAGCTCCTTCTCCTCTGAAAATGGGGAAAAGAAATATGGCAGACAGAGGCAAAAAGCTTAGGCGGCTGCCATGCAGAAATAGGCCAACTTTTTAGCTCCTCCTGAATCCCCAGAACACCTATATTCAGATGTAAATGGAAAATAATTATAAAGTCATAGAAAAGTGATTTTTATATTATCTGCCATTTTATATTATCCACCCACTACCTCTTTCTATTAGGGAGAATAATTGAGTTGACTATAATAGGCCAAATGAAATAGAAAGACTGTTAAAGTGGTGCGCATGGTTAGTGTCATAAAAGACTGACAGAAAGAAGCTCCTCTAAGAAATCTCTTCTTTGGGGGGCGCGGAGGCGGGGGGCAAGAAGTAAAAGTGCTTTGGTTTCAGCCATTTTGTAGAGACCAAAATATTTTTTTAATGTGGAAAAAGATTCTAAACTTTTCACACTAGTGCTCTGGAAAGGATGTGATGCAATGAAATCTATTTTAAACTCATGCTAGGGTGAGAGGTAGGAGGAGGATTTACATTTTTTTTTCACAGTTACGAACTTTTTCAATTAGTTGTTACAGAGAGAGAGAGTTGTTATTGCCAGAAAGCTTTAGCACCACGGTTTGAATTATGTTAAATTTATTCAGGCAGAATTTTAGTATTCAAAAATCAAAGTTGGAAATTCAGAGTTTGTAACAGAAATGCCAACTTGAAGCCTATTTTAAGCATCACAGAGTCTTGAGAGCATGTCTGAAATTTCAGAAAGTTCTAATAATGGAATCTTGAAGAGTCGGGACCTTTTGGGGCTTTTCATACTGAACAGAACTTTTCTGGATCTTGAACCGGCATGAGGATGGCTCTCCTTGTCTCAAGAAATTTTTGCTAGGATTCCACAGTGTTACCAAATACGGCTCTGTTAGAATTTGCTTCCATTTTGGGGGTTTTAGACTAATGCTTGGTATGTCCCGTACAGAAGCATATAAATGGACCAAAATGGTTGGCAAATGTAGGACAAATGGAATGGATCTAACAGGATGTATTTTTGTTTTGGTTTGGTTTTTGGTAGGAAGAAGATAAAATATATAGAGTTTGCCTGCCTTCTTTCCTTCCTCCCTTCCTTCCTTTTTAACTTCCTCTGTATCTATGTATATATCTTGGCTCTCTGTCTATCCTATCCAACTCTTCTTTTATCATCTTTTCCATTTTATTTATTTATCCCCTTTTTCATCCTTCTATCTATTCTATCAATCTATATTTCTATCATTCTCTGTCTCTTCATCTAGATAGCAGTGTATAAGATCTTAAATCTCTATTAAAACTGTTCTTTAAAGAGTGATAGATCTCAAGTATATATGTGCATATATATATATATATACTGATCAATCTCTATGAACTATATATATAATATCTTCTATGTTAAAATTCATTTGAGTATTGAGTATGAGAAAGAAATAATCTTCAAATATGGATCAATCTCAATATGAAAATGAGTAACAGTGAGTCTTTTTGGCCAATATGTCTCCATTAAATACCCCTCAATATCCAGATTTAGGAGTAGGTCTTCAGACTTGGGATTTGTGAGGGTAGGGAATTCAAACACTATTGTTTTGTAATTAAATTACAGAAATTACTATTTCTGTATTATGTATTTTATATGTATGTAATTACTAAAATTAAAATTTTAGACAGTTATTTGGTACACTGAAAAATAAAGCATTTTGTCCATAGTCACCCAGACATTATAGTTCCAAAGGAAGTCTTGAACCCAGGCCTTTTTGGCTCCAAGGTCAGCTCCTCATGAACTCTACCATGCTCTCTTTCTCATATGCTTTAGGATGGATATGTGTTATTGAAAAATTGGGTATCAAGCAAAATTCTGTATCCTGGATGTTTTTTTTTCTTCTAACACCCATCTGAGGAAAAAAGTTCTTAGCATCTCCTTTATGTGATGCAGAATATTTTTTTGTGGTCCATTTGTAAACACACAAGAGTAATTTTCCCATGAGCCTCCAATTAGTCTAGAAAAGAATCCAGTTGCTTCAGGGGCTCAACTTTCTAAAAATTTGTCTGGGTCATAAATTAATAAAAAGCTTATTGCATAGCCGGTGGCCACTCCCCTAACTTCAGAATGAAGGAAGGGGCATTTACCTGAGATATTAATAGAGAAGATTTATTTTGCTCTAAATACTTTGGAATTTCAACCACAGTTTACCAGTTCAATTGCTTCCCTAGTGTTTTTTTTCTTAGAAATGAAGATGATATGCAATCTCAGGAAAATGTCCTGGGTCAATGGATGGAATATTCTGGTCTTTTTTTGTGGCAAACTTAGAGTTTACCAAAGACCACAGTTCTCTGGAGGGCAACCTTTTAATTGCTTCCAGCTGGACCTGTCAGGACCAAACTGACTTGGAATTTAAGCCAGCTAAAAGTGCTGTTGGGTTAGAAAATACTCAGAATGGTAAGACTGAATTCTAAGAGAAAAGTTCAGAATTTGAATGGTTCAAACTTGAAACATTATGTTGTATGTCCATGATGCAACATCTCCAGACGAAGGATCAGCCTGTTTGATTTTGTCGGTGTGTGCAGTGTGTGTGTGTGTGTGTGTGTGTGTGTGTCGTGTGTGTGTGTGTCGTGTGTGTGTGATAGGTGGTGATGGTGATTATGGAACATAGGAATAAAGATAATGGGAGAATTATAGACTTTTTTTTTTTTTTTTGTTGCCCAGCTAGGTCAGGGTTGTGAACCCCTTTTTTCCTTGGCAGCTGAAAAATTTGGTTTTAGGATTGAAGATTATGGCTTTGACCCATCTGAATGGCATATAAATGCCATTAAATTTTGATTGATAATTGGAATTTAACTATGGTATAATCTGAAATTAAACAAAGATGGACATCATTGGAACGAACTTTAATTCTAGGATCAGAGGCTTTGCTGTATGTAAAGAATACTTAAGTTAGAAGATACTTGGGAAGTCATCTAAATCATTGTCTTAAGAGGTTTAATTCAAGCTTTGGTTGAAAGACAAACTAGAAAATAAAAACTTTATTGGGAAGGTGCGATATATTTTAAACTCTGTGTAATTCAAAATTCATTCTATAAAGTATTATATATAATGTGCTACGTGCTAGGAAGAAGAGACAAAAGCCATCCGTGACCTCAGAGACCTTATGTTCTATTGTACATGTAACATATATTTTAAAAAATATGGAATATAAACAAAGTAATTTCATTGAGTGAAGGCAATTGGGAAAGGAATCCTGCAGAAGATAAATTTATTAGAAGATAATTTATTAGCTTTGGAGGAAGGTAGGGATGCTAAGAAGTTGAAATGCAGAAAGGAGTGTGTCTCAGGATTGAGGGAGACCACCTGGGCAAAGGCCTGGAGATGAGAGATGGACATATGCAGTGAGATATCTTGTTCACATGTATATTTCTTTTTGCTAACTTAAATTACATTTCAATACTTATATCGTTTTATTGGATCTAAATATCAAAACATTTGCTTGTCTGTTAATTTTCTCCATTGCATCTGGATGACTTACTTTGGAGATAATTGTAGAAAGTTAGCTCTTAGAAGTCAAGGACTGAGTTTCATTTTCATATTTATGGTCTCAGTGCCTGGGGCTGTATCTAGAACATAGTAGTAGCTGGTGCTTTGTAAATATTTGTTGAATTGTTTCAACAGGATGTGAAGCAGGTTGAAACCTTAGATAGCAATATCAGGTTGTAAGTCAAAAGAGCTTGGGTTCAAATCTCACTTTTGACCCTGGATGAGCTTTGGAAAGTAATTTAACTTACTTAGACCTAAGTTTCCTCATCTATACAATGATGGTGTTGGATTAGGTGACTTCTGATCCCAAATCTTCCTTACTTACTGTCCTATAAATCCAATGAAGAATAATTCAGCAATAACGCTGATTCATCCCTTCAGTATAATAAAATTTTCAGCAATGATGGAGTGGATGTCCATAGGTGTTGGGCTCACATTATTGAACCCAGTTTTGTCCTGAGGTTCAGCGGATAGAGTGCTGAGTCCTGACTCACGTTCAAATGCAGCCTTAGTCACTTATCAACTATGTGATGCTGGGCAAGTCTTTTGCCTCAGTTTCCTCAACTGTAAAGTGATGATAATAATAGCACCTTCTTCTCATAGTTGTTTTAAGGATCCGTAAAAGGATCTGACACACAGTAGATATTTAATAAATGTTTCCTTCCTCTCTGTTTTCCTTCCCCTTCTGGCTGGAGTCATCACTCCGTCCTTTGCTTCTGAATATTCTTTCCATGTTCAATAGGAATAAAATTTCTTATTAGCGTTAATAAATGGAAATGCCAATTCTGATTGGCTAGTTTGAAATATAAAACCAATCTGACATTTTCTACAGCTTCTGGTAATTTAAGGAAGAAACACTCATTCCTCTCTGGGGTCCCTGCCAATAAGATAATAAATCTATGCAATGGGATAATTTGGTTACCCTTCCACAGTCTGGGAAAATCATTAAACTCAACAAAAAGCAATCTTCTCTTACCTAGGAAAAGGAATAATTACACTTAGGGTGGGATTTTCACTGGCCATTCCCAATTTCTGAGACCCTCTCTTGTTGATCTTCAGTTAAAACCCTACCTTCTATAAGAAGCCTTTTCTGATCCCCCTTAAAATGCTACTGTCTTGTTTTGTTTATGCTCTATCTATCTTACTTACATATAACTAGATGGCTCAGTGGATACAGTGCTGGGTCTGAAGTGGGGAGGGTCCGAGTGTGATCTCAGATACTAGCTACAGGACCTTGTGTAAGTCATTTAACCCTGTTTGCCTTGATCTACTGAAGAAGGAAATGGGGAAGCACTCCATTATTTTTGTAAAGAAAGCCCCATAGACACCATGGGATCACAAAGAGTAAGACAGGACTCAACAGCAATACTCCACCACCACCGAAATTGAGTGCCATGTCTCACCCCATCAGACTTTGAACTCTGAACAACAGGGACGATTTTTCTGTTTGATTTTCTTTTTATCCCCAGCACTTAGCACAGTGCTTGACACACAATTGGCATTTAGGAAATGTTTATTGACTGACTAACAAACCTTTTACAACATTTTGAACTTCTAGAAGAAATTCAATCCATTAAATATTTATTTAAAAAAAAAAACCACACTATTTTATTTTTTTGGTTACCCTTAAAAATTTTGAGCATTCTTTAAAAAAGAAAAAAACTTGAGTTCCAAATTTTCTCCCTCCCACACATTCTCCAATCTTTAAGAAGACAAGCAATTTGACATGAATTATGCATAAGTAGACATGCAAAGCATATTTCTATATCAGTCATCCAATAAGCATTTATTAAACACTTACTGTATGCTTGGCACCCGGACACAAAAATCAAAATTAAAATAGACTTTGCCCTCTAGGAAATTTTATTCTACTGATGTGGGGACCTGGGGGGAAAATACCAGTGATTATGGTTGGCTGTGATAATCAATCAATCTGGGTACAGAGTTCATAAAATATGCTTCAAATAAAAACAAATAAATGAAAAATAAAAAAAAATTGAAATGCTGTTTATTACAGGGAAAGATTATTATTATTATTTTGATGAAGAAGAACAAACCCATTAGCATTGTTTAGGGGGAGGTTGGGTTGATTATTTTGCCTTTATTGTTTATGAGACTGAGGAGAGCTTTTAAAATTCTTTCTCATTTTTCCCGGAGCAAATGGCATTTGGCCACTGAGATGTTTTTTCAGCTACCATGCAAAGGGAACCAGAATGATAATCCCCTCTAGCAGTGCTTCACAAGGGACTCTTAGAGGAGGAAGGTTTAGAACATGTTTGCAAAAGATTGGATTGCATAAGCAGGGTGTCAACAACCACATTTCCCTTTATCGCTTACCTCCATTTTTATAGCAAGTGAGTGACTAAATCCGGCGCATTGTTGTTTTGTGTAACTGTTACCCAATTACATGCTGCTGCTCGGGAAATCAAAACAAAGCCGTGTTCACAAAATATGAACGTTTACCAAAAACAAAAACCAAAAAAAAATTGGAAATGGATGTGAAACGGAAGTCCTGAAATCTCCTGAGGGTGGGGCTGGATAATCCCCGGCTTTGCTCAGTTAATTGGTTAAGGCATCTTGGGTGCTAGTCAGTTTCCTGAAATTGCTAGTAGTGGATTTCTGTTGCCCAGAGATAAAGTAGCAACTCCTTGGCTTGGCATTTAAGGCTCCCTCATCCCTGCCCCATCATTCCTGCTTCTTGTCCGGTCCCTCCGCGAACTTCGGACTAGCGGGATTACTGCTTGGTTCTCTGATACCCATTCGGCCCTGTCTGTCAGGAAGGCTGTTTCCCAAGTCTGTGTTATACCTTGGCTCGGCGCAGCTTAAAAATCATCCCCTCCCTTGAAGGCAGGGATCCCTGGCTTTTTGGGTGTCTGGGAGGCCATTCAATCCAACCTCATTCACAAGGGGGAAACTGTGGCTCAGGGAGGGGCTACTGCCGCCCAATAAATGGGACTCCAACTGAGGTCCTCCGGTCCATCCTCCCGGCCCCTTGCGCTGCTCCTCCTCAGTCCCGCCTCAGCACTGCTAACCATCGAGTCTTCTTAAAAAACAGATATTTGGTTGGATAAACATGTGGTTTTAATTATTCCTCCTCTGAATGGCAGGGAAGTAAAATAATCCCCTGAGCTTCGACTTTTGTTTCCATCTTTTGCAAAGACAGAGGAGTTTTCATGAAGCAACAGAACACCCAGATATGGAGCTCGCTCCAGGGGCATCCGTCCTTGTGGTCAGGAGAAAACAATGAAATTGTCTTTACTGGGTCCGGGCAGAGCTGGTCCTGGTGACAGCTGTGCTGGAAAGCTTCCTAACCCGCTCCAAAATGGTGATTTCTTCGGTCTGTACATCCGCAGCCAAACAAGCTTTCTGCTGATCCTTTGGGCTGCTGTAAGTAAAAGCTCCCCCTCTGGCCACAAGTCAGCCTGCCCTTTGGTGTATAACTCTGCTGGACCGGTGGTCTTTTCTAAGAAACATAACTTGGAATAATAAAGAGGCCATGCTTCCATGCCCCTTCTTCCCATCCTGCCCTGCTCCCATCCACCCCCACCACTTAATCCCGGGGCAGACAGATTTTAGAACATCGGGGAAAGGATGAGCCCTCGCAAGCAGTGAGTGGATTTGAATCCAGTTTCACTCATTCCCAAACCAACCCACTTTCCCATTGTGTGCAAAGAAAAGTAATTGCATGTGGTTCTCATAATATAGCTAGATCCCAATTAGTATGGATAGCAAATCCTAAAGTGGTAAAATGGACTCAAATCCACATTACTTAGTAATTATGTAAAATACAGTGATTGGTTCTGGCCCAATGGAAATTTGCAGTGAAAATGTATACAATTGAGACCCGACTGGGTTTCTTTGGAGTTGGCAAAATTTCTGTTTCTCCAGTTTTTTTCTCCTGTTTTTTCTTCCCCCTTTCACATTAAAAAAAAAAAAAAAATTAGTGCATAGAATTTTTTTTTTTTTTTTGCTTCTGCAGAAATAGCTCAGTCATAGGATTCATTTTCTGAGTCAGCAAATAGAAAAACTTGGTCAGGTTTTGACATGCTCAATTTGAGTATCAATTCCTGTAATGTATCATAGAGCAGTGACATCGGAGCAAAGATATTTGTGTAAATGATAAAGAAGCCGGTCTATTAAAATCATTGACACAGCTACTGGAATATCTGACTAATAAGATGTCAGGTATGAGGGAATTTCAGCATAGTATTCCCAAGGGATTCACTTTCCAATATTGTGATGGTTTTTCAGGAATAGGTGTTGGAATGATATTTCTTCTTATAATCCTACACAAATAAAAGGCACGCGTGGATTTCAGCCTGTGTCTTTGGAGGGTGTACACATAGTGTTGGGATCGTAGCCCTATCAAAGTATCTGAGAAATTCTCAGATTTGAGTATTGCAAAGTGGATAGAGCGCCAGGCCTGGAGTCAGGCTGATTCATGTTCCTGAGTTTAAATCTGGCCTCACATATTCACTAGTGTGTGATCGTGAGGAAGTCACCTCACTCTGCCTCAGTTTCCTCATCTGTAAAATGAGCAGGTTGGCTTTGATGGACTTTGAGGTCCCTCCTAGCACTAGCTCTGTGAACCCATGATATAGTATGTGTATGCTACCCTATTATAGTTTATGTTATGTTATTCTATATAATATTTTGTTCATTCACTTCAGTTGTCTAACTCTTTGTGACCCCATTTGGGCTTTTCTTGGCAAAGATACAGGAGCAGTTTTACCATTTCTTTCTCCAGCTCATTTTACAGATGAGGAAACTGAGGCAGTCCAGGGTTACACAGCTAGGAAGGGCCTGAGGATGGATTTGAACTCAAGAGGATGTTCTGTGCACTATAGTGACCCTTAACTGCCCTTTACTATACTGTGTACTGAATTGTAAAATATATTATATGGTGTTATGTCATAATATATTATACTATACTGTATCATACCATATAATATTATGTGTTATGTTATATTATACACCATACTATACTATGTTATATTATTTTTGTTATGTTATAATGTAATATTATACATGACTTTATAATATATATATATTATATATACATATATATATATATGTATATATAAAAGCTGGTATACTGTACCAGATTATATTATATATATACTATATACATATATTATATATTATACTATGTTTTATTATGTGTTGTATTATACTATATTATATTATGCTATACTATACTCTACCACACTATATTATACTATGTTTTGTTTTGTTGTTCTATTATGCTATATTATATTATGTTATATCACGCCACACTATATTATACAATGTTTTGTTATATAGTCACTTTATTGTACTATATTATCCACACTATATTATACTGTTTTATTTTGTTGTTATATTATACTATATTATATTGAGTCTACTCTATTACCCTATATTATTTTATTTTTTAATTAGTTCTTTTTTTAAGTTCTTTTTTTATTATTATAGTTTTTTATTTATAATATATATGCATGAGTAATTTTTCAGCATCGACAATTACAAAACCTTTTGTTCCAACTTTTCCCCTCCTTCCTCCCACCCCCCCAGATGACAGGTACTCTAATACATATTAAATATGTTAAAGTATATGTTAAATACAATATATGTATACATATCCATATAGTTATTTTGTTGCACAAGAAGAATTGGACTTTGAAATAGTATACAATTAACCTGTGAAGGAAATAAAAAATGCAGGCGGACAGAAACAGAGGGATTGGGAATTCTATGTAGTGGTTCACACTCATTTCCCAGAGTTCTTTCGCTGGGTGTAGCTGCTTCTATTCATTCTTGAACAAATGGGACTGATTTGGTTCATCTCATTGTTGGAGAGGGCCTCATCCATCAGAATTGATCATCATATAGTATTGTTGTTGAAGTGTATAATGATCTCCTGGTCCTGTTCATTTCACTCAGCATCAGTTCATTATACTATTTTATTTGATTATTATATTATGGTATATCATTATTATGTTTATATCATGTCACACTACATTATACTATGTTTTCTTATGTCCTGTTGCATTATGCTATATTATGTTATACTTTACTGTACCACACTATATTATATTAGGTTTTCTTATGTGTGGTTGCATTATACTATATTATATAATACTCTACTGTAACGTACTATATTATATTTTTTATTTTGTTATTATATTATATTGTATTATGTTATACTCTACCACACTATACTGTTTTCTTTTACATTGGTGTATTATACTACATTAATTATACTATACCATATTATAATATACTGTGCCATATTATGTTATGTTGTACCCCCTTCTTCTCCATAGCAAAATCTTATATAACTACACTAGGAATTATAATGCAGTTAACCTCTGACCTCTCAGGTACAATGGACAAGACACTTCTTAATATCCCAGAGATGCTCGGTCTTCCACATGCTGGGCAGCAGGACCAGCACTTTCTTTTTTTTATTATTATTATTATTTTATTTTATTATTTTTTAAAATTTTATTTATAAATTTTTGACAATATATATGCATGAGTAATAATTTTTAATAACATTATCCCTTGTATTCATTTTTCCAAATTATCCCCTCCCTCCCTCTACTCCCTCCCTCCGATGGCAGGTAATCCCATACATTTTACATGTGTTACAATATAACCTAGATACAATATATGTGTGTAAATACCATTTTCTTGTTGCACATTAATTATTAGCTTCCGGAGGTATAAGTAACCTGGGTAGATAGACAGTAGTGCTAACAATTTACATTCACTTCCCAGTGTTCCTTCTCTGGGTGTAGTTGTTTCTGTCCATCATTGATCAACCGGAAGTGAGTTGGATCTTCTTTATGTTGAAGATTTCCACTTCCATCAGAATGCATCCTCATACAGTATTGTTGTTGAAGTGTACAGTGATCTTCTGGTTCTGCTCGTTTCACTCAGCATCAGTTCATGTAAGTCTCTCCAAGCCTCTCTGTATTCCTCCTGCTGGACCAGCACTTTCTTAATGCTGGCCCGCAGGGTCCTGAGCACAGCTGTGAGATTCTTCTTCTTGCTCTCTGGAGCAACTTCAGAGTCACCCAGAACCATGGGTTTCCCAGTAGTGGGAATTGGACCACGTGCTAGCCCTGAGGATGTTCATGGAAGCTGATGCCCCCGGATCCGGAGTGAATCATCAATTCCCAAGACTTCTGCTCAGAGTCCAGGACTCCAGTGTTGGACTCGGTGGCTTAAGCGGCGTTTGGAGGACCAGGGGTACCCCTTTGATAAATGCTGTGGTTTATTTGACTTCATTTGTTTGCCATAAATTGTTGCTAGTTTCCAAAGGAATGTATGATATACCCAATGTTTGCTTTTTCCTGTGAATTTATGGGAAATCTGACTGCCCTAAAATATAATGACTATGTG
Organism: Sminthopsis crassicaudata; assembly: GCF_048593235.1. NCBI lineage: Eukaryota > Metazoa > Chordata > Mammalia > Dasyuromorphia > Dasyuridae > Sminthopsis > Sminthopsis crassicaudata. The sequence continues at coordinate 33,684,122 of NC_133621.1, read as the reverse complement.
GCTAAATGTATGCTTGCACACAACAGATTATGTCCTAAAGAGCTTTCCTCCTTTTTTTTTTTAATAGATTTTGTAACATGACTCAAGTTGGATATTTAGCTTGATAAGTACATTTATGTCTGTCATGAGGAGGCTGCTGGAAAGCAGAAGTTCCTTGTCCTGGTAGGCACAGAATCTAGTAGATGCTGAACAACAATGGCAATAGCAGCATTTAAATAGCACTTTAAGGTTTGCAGAATACTTTGCTGTATCACAACCTCGGGAGATGGATGCTATTCTTGTCATCCCCATTTTATAGCAGAAACTGAGGCTGGTGATTTTGTTCTATCCTTTTACTTAAGACCCCCCCAAAACTAATTTAACCCAAAGATTAGGATTCTTTTTGGACTTTCCTGACATCCATTGATCTATTCATTCATTTTGAGCCTTGAACTCAAGTTACATAGTTCACGGTACATAGTAAGTGCTTAATAAATGCTTATCGATTGAGTGACTTTTGATTTCATTGACATGTCACCTTAGGACCGGAGCCTTCCTTGACCTCTCCCACCCTAGTGAAGACGTCTTCTTCCTCTTTATGCAGTACTTTGACATCTTTATGAAGTATTTAGTTTGGAAAATCATGTATTAGAAATTGTTGATTTTTTCTTTTTGCTTGAGACCTATGATTTCATTGGTTCAGATAAGTGATGTCATGCTCAACTAAACCAATTATAAAGAAGCTTACATTTGCTTCTGCTTGGTGACTTAGAAAATGCCATATTGATACTGTCTGAGTTCTGTTACATTTTAAAATTTAACTTGATAAATATTTCCCAATTTTAATCTGGTTTAGCTGCTCTGTGTTTGATAGCGCTAGTCTATGGAGCTCCCTACATTAGCAATCGCCTTTCATTTGATAGTCTTAGAAGTAGGGATTCTTAACCTGTGATGTACAAACTTTTTTTTTTTAAATAAAGGATAATTATCTCAATATATTTGACTTCCTTTGTAATCCTAGATATTTTATTTTATGCATTTAAAAACTTTTTAAGAAGGCAGCTGTCCATAGTTTTTATTAGATAGATAAAGACACCTGCAAAAGTCTCCTTTGTGTTAGAATAGTCTGGTGTGCTGAGAGGCTAAATATCTTGCCCGGGCTCACAGGTATAGGTCTGAGGCAGAATTCTAATCTAGTTTTTCCTGACTTGGAAACTTTGCCATGTTGCCCATTATCCTGCAAGCTCCTTGCAGACATCTTCTCTGTACTTTATCCCTCTCTAGGAGCCCATAATAGTACTTGGAAAACAGTAAGTGGCTAATTAATGTCTGTTAAATGACAACAGATGAGAAGCTGGAGGTTGTTTCGTAGTCAGGTATCCTGCAATAGTTCCCAGTCCCTTCTAAGGGCAGGGACCTTGTGGCCTTCTTAGAGTGACTCAGAGGTAGGGGCTGAGCCATTACCCTGGTGGCTTAAATCAAAGAACAGGAAGTTCCTTGTTCCTAAAATATCCTCGGCCTTCTAGGCTAGGAAAGATTTGTCAGCCCCGGCCTTCTGCAGAAAGCTGCAGAAAGCCACGCCGGCTGCAGTGAGATCTGAACCTGAGTGTCCACTCCTGGACAGGCAGATCTGACCGGACCTCTGGGACCTGTTCAGCTGGAGTGAGAGGGGGCTGGGTTTGCTTCTGCTATTTGTGACCCAGGCGGCCTTGGACAAGGCATCTCTGAGCCTCAGTTACCCTACAATGCCTCTTAGTCTTATCTAAGAAATGAAAGTCTGGCCTTTGAGAAATGAAAGTGTGGGATGGCCACCAGACAGAGGAAATGTGCTCCCTAAATATTGTTAGCCTGAGGCAAAGCCCTGGCAACTCCACATTGGTTTCAGCTCTGGGCTGTAACCCCACTTCAAACATCTGGGATTTCTTTAGAGCCAGATTAGGACAAACAATGAAGCTAGACCTTTTATCGTCCCCCCAGCTTTTTCTTTTAGATACAGATTTCGTTATACATTTGTTGATATGGACTCGGTTTGTAGTGAGAAAGTCAGTGCAGAATTTGATGTTCCCTATATTTAACATATTTAACATGTATGGGACTACCTGCCACCTAGGGGAAGGGGAAGGGGGGGATAATTTGGAACAGAATCCTTTGCAAGGGTCAGTGTTGAAAAATTACCCATGAATATGTTCTGTAGATAAAAAACTTTAATTAAAAAAAAAGTTGTTGATGTCCCCCATGGGATCCGACTTCTGGCACCCATTTATATTGTTTTGTTCAGTTGTGTCCTCCTCTTCATGATCCCATTTGGGGTTTTTTGGGCAAAGATACTGGTCGATGTGGTCGGCCATTTCCTTCTCCATCTGATTTTACGGAAGGAAACCCAGCCAAACAGGAGTAAGTGACTTGTTCAGGGTCACACAGGTGATAAGTATTTGAGACCAGATTTGAACTGTGGAAGATGAAGCTTCCTGACTCCAGGCCTGGCACTCTATCCCGTTGCATAACCCATTTTTTAATAGCTGATGTTAAACGCAACTGTCTGAATAATATGGCTCAGTTAATTCCTTGCTAATGTGTTTCTACTAATTACTTGGCTAAAGTGAATTGTAAATCACCTGCCAAAGGCATTGTTGTACTTGCATAGCATTGGCAGCTATTTGTGTTTGGAGCTGTTTAAAATAAAGTTTTGCTGCTGTTTTGTAGCTTTCTGTTAATCAGATTAAAATTCTGGAGGCAGACAAAGAGCTGGTCTCAAAGGTAGGAAGACCTGAGGACCAGTCCCATCTCTGACCGCTTCTCAGTGTGTGACCTTAGGAAAATCCCGTAAGTCCTTAGTGCTCTGGACCACCTTCTCTATGTCGTGGGAAAAAGTGCAGCCTGTATGGGTTGCAGGAGTTCCCTCATCAGTGAAATCATAAATTCAATCCTTCTCCTATTTTCTACAGAAGGTAACAAATGCACCCTTAATTATAATGGAAAGAAAAATGGAATAGTTATCAGAGAGGCCACATGGCATAGTGGGCAGGGAGTCAGGAGGACTCCTGGTTAACCTATCTTAGAGCCATACTTTTTAGCTGTGTGATTCTGGGGCAGGTCATTCACCTGCATCTCTCCAAGATACAAACCAGTAAATGACCTGCGTGGGTGAAGGTGCTATGCCTCAGTTTCTCTGAATTCTGCCTCAGTTTCCCTTGTGGCATTCCCCCCTTCCTGGTCCTTAGGACTGAGATAATTAGGGCTGTAGAGCTCTGGCCACTCTGGCATTCCAAAGAATCATAAAACTCCAGATGGCTTATCTCAAAAGCCTAGTTATCTTTCTGAGCCCAGCCTTCCTGTCTCCTGCTTGGCCACCTTCTTCACTCCCCAACTGTCAGAATTAAAAAGTTATGGTCCTTCCTCTGCCCCCCCCCCCCTGCCTTTGTTTCCCTGTTCGCTGGAGCTATATAAAAGTATCTGGAATTACTTGCTTGTGTGCTTTGAGATAAGAGTCCGTGAGCTTGGGGGTGGGACATGGGTCCTGTTCGTCTGCCAGTCCAAATTGTCCACTATTAAAATATTTAAAAGCCTCTAATCTCTGTCTTGCCTCAGTTTCTCTGGCATTACAGAGGGAGTTCTCAGATTGGGAGCTACTTAAACTGAAGAAGTCATGGTGTCCATCCCTCCCCCCAGCTAAGAAATTAGACATTTGAATTATACTGTAGTCAGCTCTCACTTATCAGTGCTAGTAGAGAGGCAGTGCTGATTTTTAAAATGGGGAGTGGAAAAGTTTATAACATATATTCTTACTCTTACCCTTTGCCCAGCTCTCCCTGTTCAGCTACACCCTTGGTATCCTAGCACCTGAGTATAAAAGTCCACATCTCAAAGATAGTAATGAGTTATAATTTTAAAAGAAAAAAAGAAGAGAATGAAAGGAGGGAAAGAAAGAAGAAAGGAAAGACGGGAGAGAGGCAGGGAGGGAGGAGAGAAGGAAGAAAGGAAGGAAAGAAAGAAGAAGAGAGAGAAAGAAGAAGAAATCTAATACCTATCTTTTTCTGAGAAAGAAGAAGAAATCTAATACCTATCTTTTTCTGGTACCCTTTGGCTGGCCCCAGTTATCAAAGAGCAGCAAGAACAAAAAAATTCTATTATTTTGATATAAGACATTTTCAGCAATAAAAATGTCAAGGTTGATAAAAAATCACGTAGAAAGTGCATATGTATTAGTCAACTTAATATAGGGAAAAGAGGTCTGACTCTGAAGTTTAGGTTCTGGGTTCAAATCACACCTATGATATTTACTACCTATGTGACCTTGAATAAGTCACAACCTTCCTGAGTTTTACTTTTGTCATCTGGAAGACAAGGGGGTAGAAACTGATAACCTTTGAGAGTCCTTCTTGCCCTAGATCTTTGCATTTAACTGACTCTAGATCTTAATCACTTATTCAGTAGGCATTTATTAAGTGCTTGCTAGGTGCCCACTTTTAAGGAACTGAAGTGGCTATCTTTTTTTTTTTTTTTTAGTTAGTTAATAAGGGAAAGGGGCAAGGGAACAGGCATTCAAGTAGAGCCTTCTATGTTCTAATTATGTGATTTAAATATTATTTGATCTTCTCAACCATCCTGGGAGGTAGGGGCTATTATTGTTCCCATTTTACAGATGAAAAAATTGAGGTTACAACTTGCCCAGGTTCACGCAGCTAAGGGTCTGAGGCTGGATTTGAACTCAGACCTTCCTGACTCGAGCTGCCTCTATATCAATACACATTTATTATGTGCCTTCTATATGTCATATTCTGTGCTGAGTCCTGGAGATACAAGGATAGGCAAAGGACAACTTTTGTTCTCCAGCAGCTAATAGTCCAATAAGGTAGACTATGAAAAAAGATATGTACAGGATAAATTAGAGACAATTATGAGAAGTTTCATCCAACAAGTAATAGGAAAAAAGGGCGTTAGTATTCCCTTTTGCAGGACCTGTACCCAGGCCCTTTGATGGAGGCGCTCCCCTTGCTGTCCCTGGGCTGGGAAGGCCGCCTGAGGAATGGGTGCCATTGGGTGATGGATTGCTGTGTCGTTTCTTACTTCCACGTCCATGGCTCTTCCTTGGCTGATGTCACTGGCCAGGGTGTGCTGCAGCTAGATTAGGAGTAACGCCTCCCCGGCACAATGCAGGCCTATGGAAGGGTTTATTTGAGGAAGGATATTGCTTCTGTTTTTAGCTGCTTCACCAAGTGGCTTCATAAAACCTGTAAACAAATGGAGAGGATCCTTGAGTCATCTGACCTTGTTTTCTGTTTAAATATAGACATTCCTGGGAGTCCTAGGTATCCGGGCTTTGCATTCTGGCCTGCCTGCAGTGAGCCGGGTTAGAAGGCCTGGCTTGTCCACGTGCTGCCGGTAGCATCCACGGCTCACACTCTGGAAAGGAGACCTGGCAAGGAGTGTGGGGAGTCACACGCGTCTTTTTGACATGTTTTCTTTCTGGGAAAGAGTTTAACAGCTGTTGCAATTTGGAGAGGCTCCAAATAAGTGTTTAGTCTTGCAACCAGTTCCAGTCTCTATTAATTTCAGAACAAGGAGAAGCTTCAGCTTGAGGACTTTGGTCCTCAAAGGTTCATTCAGATAACAACTTATTTTAGCCGAAGTCGTTACCAGCAACTCAGTTGATTAGAATAGGGTACTAATGAGACCAAGGTCAGGCTGTTTGATCTTTTGCAGCTGGTTCCCCGACACACAATGCGGTTCTGAAGGAAGGCACCCAGGGTGAGCAAAAGAGAAGGCAAGTTGACCCTCCAGCTCCATGAAGGAAAAAAAAATAGCTCTAAACAATTGCCCTGGGTGAACCGACATTGAAGTCTGGGTCTTCAGAAATGTGAATAAATTGTGTACGTTGCTCCAATGAGTTGGATGCACAAGTCCAGTATGTTGCTCCCAGAGTGCTCTCTCTCTCTATCACATCACACTGCCCCAACAAAAGTCCTCTTCTTGCCATCCGATGCTCCTTCTGTGATAGTCCGTTGTCTCTATCAAAACTCAAGATGAGATTTCAATCAACAGTCACATTAGTATGTGTTTAATAAATGCTTATTGATTCAAATGCATGAACTACCCAGGTGGAAATGTCCTGTAGAAAAGGCTGCTAGGGGCACAGTGGATAAAGCACCAGCCTTGAAGTCAAGAGAATCTGAGTTCAAATCTTAACACTTCCTAGTTGTGTGACCCTGGGCAAATCACTTAACCCCAATTGCCTCAGCAAAAAAAGAAAAAAAGAAATGTCCTGTGGATACCTGGTGATTTAGGGCTGAGACTCAAGAGAGAGGTCAGGGCTGGATGTAGAGATGTGAACAGTCATCTGCTTGAAGGAAGTCATTGAAGTAAATTATTAAGCTTGGAGAAAGAAGGGAGAAATGAGACTGGCTTAGAATGGAACCTTGTGCAACATTAGAAAAATTTTTAAGAAATAAATGTATGATGATATTTATTTAGTGTAAAAGATTTGTGAATACTATAATATATATAATTTTTATTTTTACAAATCCAAAATAAAGAAAGTAACAACCTGTTTATTGCTGGAAGTTAGATGGAGGAGGACTGAATTCTCGGGATGGAATTTCACCAACATAGGCAAAGTTCTTTTGGTTTTCACAGGGTCCCCAAGGGTCAGATGCTTCTTGTCCCTCTGAAGCAGTGTGATCCTGCTTTTGGACATTCAAGGAGATAATTTAGTAAAAAATCAGACTGATTCCACCCAATCCAATGAAATAGACAAACTAGCTTTGCCATTATCTCAGAAGAATCTTGTCTTTTAAAGATACCAGGCTGCATTAGGTGGTTTTCAGATGACCAGTAGAGGGAAGGAAGGAAAGGGTGGGGATCCTTTTCCTCCTGTCAGACTAAGAAACAAGCTCTCAAGAAAAAGGCATCCTTCTCTCCATTTGGTTTACTGAAGTTTATTCTCAGAACTGAAGTGGGAGTGTTTGTGGAGTGTGGGCCTGCCCAGATCTGTATCCCTTAAGAAGGGTTGTGACTCTTGGGTTTCTCAATTAGGAGACAAGCCACAAATATTTTCACTATTCAGATACTTGCCCTTCCATTGCCTGCAACTGTCTTCACCTTTGGGTCTCTAGTATCTTTGAATGTTGGTTCTATTGGGTGCCATGCTCTTTTCTGGACCTAGAGTTCCCTCATTCCCCTCATTCTCTCTGTCATTATCCCATTCTCCTTTGTTCCACTCCCTCCCCCAAATGGAAAGATCTATTTTACATTTCTATAGGAAAACAAGCCCATCGAAGCTAGACATCTCGGCATTTAGAATGATGAGAGATTCCTAAAAACAGCTGAAGAAATATAGATACTGTTGTCTACATCAGGCAGGCTAGCCACAGAGTGGCTCTGTAGCCATTCTTCTCTTATGACTCTTTGCCTTCCAAAAGTCAGATTTTAAAAAAAATCTGCCCCAGGACTCTGGCTGAAAAACAACCCTCAGATGCTATGTGGTAGCCACTTGTTTGCTGGATAGGTGGGAGCTGCCTGACCTGATAATCTCCCATTCTTTCCTCTTAGAGACAGGCAAAGCTCACAATACTATCTCTTGTATTTCTCTGTACAAAGCCATTGCTGCTGTAGGACATTAACTTATTACATACATAACGTCTGCTCAGTTGTCAGAGGAAAAATCACTCTCCTCTTTTCTTCCATTGTAAGCCCCAAATGCTATACTGACCAACATAAAGAGAGGGTCCTGGCAAATAGAAAGCAAACCCTCAGTTTAAAAGCTAAATGAGACATATTAAATAAACCCATGCCATATATTGGATTTTACATATTTTTACTATGTTTAACATATATTGGATTATTTGCCATCTAGAGGAGGGGATGGGGAAAAGCAGGAGAATTGGAACACAAGGTTTTTCAAGGGTCAATGTTGAAAAATTATCCATGCATATGTTTTGAAAATAAAAAAACTTTAATTAAATTAAGTAAACAAACCAACCAACCCATGCCAGTGGTGGAGTCAGGACATCCCTGGGTTTAGAGTCAAGAAGAGCTGGACTAGACCTCAGTTTCTTTTCCTGTAAAATGAGACTTTTATTCCTAAGTTTTCTTCCAGCTCTAAATCTATGATCCGATGAGGGCCTGTTAGCACAAGATGTGCTGGCCCTGGAAGATGTTGGTTCCCAACTCTTTTGAGTTTGAGACCCTTTGTCCATGTTGCCATCTTCTTAACTTTCCACATTTGAGAAAAAGTAGAAGTTTTTAAAAGCTGCCATGAATTTAATCAACACTGTTCCCACTTAGTGAATACATTTACAATAAATACCTTTATGTGGTTGTATATTTTATCTATCACAACAGCATCTACATAATCACATACGGGAGTGTATCTCATACCTTTTGTTTCTTCTCTCCACTAGTAAGATGCAGACTGCAGTCAATCTGTCTTTTGTCTTTTCCGCTCAATTCATGTGTATGCATTTGCCCTTGGATAATAGTAATACGTGTATATTGAGGTATAGTATTCATTCAATGTAAAGGAAATATGGTGGCTTATTAATGCATTTTCAAACACTTTTCAATAGCTCTGAACCTCTCAGGAGTCCTCAAGCCCTGATTGGGAAACACTTCTGGAAGAGATAAAAAGGTGATTCTAGACATGTCATTCAGCTTCAGTTTGCCTCAGTTTCCTCATCTGTAAAATGGGGATAATAATGACCCTACCTTCTAAGGTAGCACCAAATGAGATTGTAAAGCATTTAACACAATACCTGGCACAAAGGAAGCATTATTTAAATGTTAACTATTATTGTTATTATGACTCTCCACCTAGGGGGAGTGGGGCAAATACACAGAAAAATGTAAACAAAATAGGATTAGGATGACTTTAGCAGTCATTTATCACATGCAGCCTGGCTTTGTGTTAATTGGCCTGGGAGAGATAGAAAGTTCAACCAAACTGGGATCCCAACCTCAGGGAGCAAACTTAAGGTCAAATCAACAATGGAAGAACCTTCAGTCCCAAGGCATTGAATGATTAATTAGTAAAGGAAGGATGTATGCTCAGGTCTGATTTAGAGGAGGAAGAAGGGCTGGGAAGGTTTTATGGAAGAGGTGGAGTTTTAGTCTGCGTTGTGTTGAATGGGAAGGCCTCTTGGGCAGAGAGGAAATAAAGTAAAGTGTCAGTTAAACTTTCACATAGGTCTTTATAATTTGCAAAACACTTTACATATGTTATTTTGATCCTCACAACAATTCTGTTAAGGGACTTACTATTTCATCCCCGTTTTTCAGGTGAAGAAACTGAGTCTGGGAAGCAGATTATATAGCTTTAATACGCAGGATTTGAACTCAGGTTCTAAATTCTAATCCTAAGCACTAGGATTGACTGTCTCTTTCTGAAGTACATTCTAGGGTTTGAAAGTATGGAGGAGGCAGGATGACCTGAGCAAGATCCTATCAGGAAACCAATCCATCAGTCTCAAAAGCCTTTGTTAGAGGCCAGAACTGGTCTTGGAAACCTCCACACTGTGGCCATGGACTCCTTCCCCTCCTCCTCCTATTTAAACATCTATTTTCTAAAAATAAACACAAAACAATTCAATATTTATCATTTTCCTATTTTGCATAATTACTGGTATTACAGCAGCATTGTTTTCCAGTAGTCTTCATTGTACATATACATTATTTCAGCTATATTAAGGGTTCCATGGGCTTTTGTGGGCTCACTTAGGGAAGTAAGAGTATTATTTATTTGGGGAAAAGGGATTCTGAATCCAATTGACTAAGAATGCTTTAGACCACAAGCCAGGATGGTACAAGGCCAAGAGTGCTCTTCCGGAGTCCAGAACCTGAGTTCCAATGTGATTGCTGTGCTTTCCTTACCACCTCAGGCCTCAGTTTGCTCATCTGTACAATGAGAGGATTGGTCTACATGAGATTACTAAGCTTCCTTCTAGCTCTAAATCTAGATGGAGCTTTGGCTTGTCCAGAGTTGTCATGTGTCTCCTGTTCATATTTCAGTAATCTGTGCTAGCACTCCAGGCTGGCACCCGCTCCCACCACTCAAGAGACCTGGATTCCATATCTGTTCTAGAGAATCAACCAAAAAATTCACTGTGGTCAAATAGCTGGGGAGTTTGAAGAAAAATGAGAAGCTAACTGTCATGTCACAAGCTATTTTAGGCCCTATTTGTTGGACATGTGCTTCGAATTTTAGAGTAAATGATACATTTTTAATTGGTCAATGGCTCTCCATATAAAGAATTGTTTTTAAAAGGTCTTTGTAGTATTTTTTATCTGAATAAAAACCCAGATTTTGTTTCTGTCAATGAAGTAAACAAACAAACAAACAATTATGAGGGCAACTCCCTACACCCAAAAAAGGTTGTTTCCATATTTATTATATGTTTCCATTATATTTTAAATGGAAAGGCACAATTTCTTAAGGCGTATATCCCTAACTTTGTTAATGAACTTTAGGTGAAACGACGTTACGGGGAGAGTTAGTTCCATAGGAATAATGTTATAAATGGGAGATGAGTTAGAAATGGAGGGGTGGGTTTGAGGGAGTGCTGGGTTTGAATGACTGGGCTAGTGTGTGGTGAGAAGTAAAGAACAAGAAATCTTGGGACTGAGAGCAGTAGAACCAGTGGTAGGACACCTAGGGTATGCTGTCTCTGAGGTCCTTCTGAACAAGGGAAGGGAAGGAGGAGGGCTTGGAGAGAATGAGAGTTGAATGGGTTCCTAAAGCAAGAAGCCTAAAGTATGGAAGCGTCGGGCCCAGAAAAAAAGTATAATGGCTGATTGGCAGAAGGTGGTCACAGTGGAGTTGGATAAGGGAGCAGAGCAATTGAGCCAGGCTGAGACTCAGTGGTAGTTAGGACTGTGGCAGAGAGGTAGGGATCCTGAAACGGTTTATCCATAGGATAAGGAAGATCTTTTATTGTGTTTATGAAGAACTGATGATATAATCTAAAAGCAAGGCAGTCTCTACCTTCCAGGAGCTTACATTCTAACAAGGAGAGGCAGCACAGAGGAGAACGTTGGCCAAGAAGAATGTTAAAACAGTGAAGTGGGAGAGGTTTTCCAGCCTGCCGTGGGTGTGAGGGCTCTGGCCCTCAAGATTACAGCCGAGAGCTTTCAAGCTCACAGATCTTGGGTGGGGACCCTTGCTTGGGACTAGCACATAGTGGCAGTTATGCCATGTGCCATATGGTAACAGCAGGAGGAGTTTTCAGCAAGGGAGGGAATAAGGGAGGCTGAGAAAAACGAAGAGCTGAGCTGAATTAAGCAAAGCCATCAGCAGAGCTGCTAGGTCAGTCTCAGGGCACTGGATATGACAGTGCAACTTGGGGGCGTTCAAGCAGGGAGTCTGTCAAAGATCTGCCTCTCAATCAGTAGCAAATGCCAGCTAATAAAGATGGATTTTTGTCCCAGTTCTTTCTTACGTTCCCCTTGCTCTCCCCTCTAAGATATAAATGAGTTACCCCAGAAACTTGCTCACTGTTCAGGGTCTTAGCCACAGATGAAGATCACAGCCCTTCTCTCTCCGGGAGCATCTTCATGACTGTCTCTTCTAAAACAGTTCAGTTGCCCCTGTGGCAGGACCTCTAAACAAGCGCTCCTCCAAGCCTTGTTGTGGCGGTTGTTGAGTTGTATTAGTCACGTCCAACTCCTCCTGACTACTGTGCAGTGAGTGCTTAAGCAACATAGAGCCGTCACTGGTAGTTCCCAGAGCTTGCAACACCCTGGTAGGCACCAGGGCCCGAAGAAAGAGCCCTGACTTTCAAGACCTTAATTCGAATTCCATTTCTGATAGCTTTGTGATCTTGGGCAAGTCACAAGCTCGCTAAGTCTTTGTTTCTTCCTCATTTAAATGAGAGATTTGCACCATAAGGTCTCTCATGCCCCTTCCAGCTCCCGTTCTAGGATTCTATCATCCTTTAAGGGCCCAAAGTCACTCTCCCCTCAAAAGAAGAAAGGCATCAGAATGGATCATGACAGCTGTAAATCATGATGATTTAGGCAATAATTATAATTGTTCACTCTTCCCCTAAAACTTCAGGTTTACAAAAATACAAAAATAGTTTGTTTCTCAAAACAAATATGTAAGAGGGGAGTATAAGAAATATAATATTCTTCCTGGCTCTCTCTCTCTCCAAAATAATAGTGAAGGGCACAGCAGCCTTTAACTTTGGATTTGGAAAGAGCTGAGGTAGAGTCCCCTATCTGACACTTTGTGACCATGGGCAAGTCTCTTAATTTTCAATGTTCCAATCTAAAACCCAAGGGAGTTTCCACCCTGGGAATCCATTGCTGAGTCAGACTCTTCATCAAAACAAATAAACCAGCCCCTTCAGCCACCACTGATGTCAGGAAAGATTGGTCACGAGAAACAGCATTATACATTGGAAGGAGTGATGAATTTGGAGGAAGAGTTGGATTCAAATCCCATCTCTGACCTTTACTACTGTTTTGATTTTGAGTGAGATACTTAATTTCCTGGACCTTTCAGTTCTTTCACCTATAAAATGAGGGGTTTGGGCAAGATGGCCTCTGAAATCTCTTCCATCTACAAGGCCTGTTATAATATGATAAATTTTATGATATATATTTTCCATCTAAATAAATTTATTTCACTTTTTTGCTAAAAAAAAGAAATCTCTTCCTTCTTTAACTCAGCTATGCTACTGGCAGTTATTTTGGCCCGCTCTTTTAATTGTTACTCTGGCACTTTGTTTTGAAGGCAAGGTGCCAGTGCCTGGGGCTGCCCCCAAGATGGCTAGTCATAGCTGGCTAGTGCTCTAGAGAACAGGCTACCATAGAAACTTAGTCTGATCAGTTTTACCATGTTCTTCAGCATTTTCTGGGACTGAAAATTTACTCAGGAGTAGAGAATTGCCTTGTTTTCTCTTTAGAATGCATCATGCAGGATCAATATGATCATTTCCTTTTTAAAGATAAGGATTGAGTTTGTTCTTTTAGTTATTATTGCTGTGAAACCTTCCTATGTACAATGGAAGAATAGAGCAGTGCAGGGTATCCCAAAAATCTTAGTGCAATTTGAAGCTGTTACAGCTTTAATATAAATAAGCTCCAATAGCTTCAAACTCCACTAAGACTTTTGGGACAATAGAGCAGTAATGAACTGAACCAGCTACACCCAGCGAAAGAACTCTGGGAGAGGACTATGAACCAGTGCATAGAATTCCCAATCCTTCTAATTTTGTCCACCTGCATTTTGGATTTCCTTCACAGGCTAATTGTACACTATTTCAAAGTCCGATTCTTTTTGTACAGCAAAATAACTGTATGGTCATGTATGTATATATTGTATTTAATTTATACTTTAACATATGTAACATGTATTGGTCAACCTGCCATCTGGAGCAGGGGCGGGGGAAAAGAGGGGAAAAATTAGAACAAAAGGTTTGGCAATTAAAAAAAAACTTTTGGGACACATACATATTATATGTTAGATATGGACTCATGAGATGGCCTAATAGAGATAGACAGAGGTGTAGTGGCAGGGAGAAAGGTAGGAGGGGGAGAGAAAGAGAGAGAGGGAAAGTGGAAGGAGAGGGGGTGAGGGAAAGGATAGAGAAAGTACAAAGAGAGGAGAGAGGGAAAGGGACAGAAGGGGAAAGGTGGAGGGAGAGAGGAGATAGAATCAAAGAAAGAATAGAGATAGAGAGAAGGGGGATGTGTGTGTGTGTGTGTGTGTGTGAGAGAGAGAGAGAGAGAGAGAGAGAGAGAGAGAGAGAGAGAGAGAGAGAGAGAGAGAGAGAGAGAGAGAGAGAGAGAGAGGGAGAGGAGGGAGGGAGGGAGGGAGGGAGGGAGGGAGGGAGGGAGGGAGGGAGAGAGGAGAGAGAGGGAGAGGGAGAGGGAGAGGGAGAGGGAGAGGGAGAGGGAGAGGGAGAGGGAGGAGAGGAGAGGAGAGGGAGAGGAGAGGGAGAGGGAGAGGGAGAGGGAGAGGGAGAGAGAGAGGGAGAGAGAGAGAGAGAGAGAGAGAGAGAGAGAGAGAGAGAGAGAGAGAGAGAGAGAGAGAGAGAGGAGCAAGACAGCGAAGGCAGGTTCTTGCTACCTGACTGAAAGATCCAGCCTCCATTAACAACTACCTCCACATCTCTCAGTGATGCTACAAAAGAGAGAAGGCAATAATCACCAAAAATGAAGCCTTTCTGTTGCTTCAGCTAGAGCTTCCTCCAAACTATAATCTGAGCCAACAATAATAATAGTCAACATTTATAAACAGCCCTTTAAAGAAAGTGCCTTGAATATGTAATCTTGTTTGATGCTTACAAGAACCCTCTGAGACAGGAGCCTATAGTATCCCCAGTTTATAGCTAAAGATAAAATAGGTAACATTTATAAAGCAAAGAGTAGAAATGGGGAAGAGTGTGAAAAGTTATAAATGTCACTAAGGAGTTTGTATTTGACCCTAGAAGTAAGAGGGAGACATTGGAATTGATCAGTTAAGGGGTGATGGGATCAGATCTGCATTTTAGGAAAATCATGGCAGGAGCTCTGTGGAGGTTGGCTTGGAGTGGGCAGAGAGCAGAGGCAGAGGGTCCAGGCAAGAGTCATGAGGGCGTGAATTAGGGCAATAGCTGTGTGAGAGGAAAGATGAAGGACGTGTTTTGGAGATGGCGATGGGAATATTTGGCAGGTGATTGGATATGTGGAATGAGTGAGAGGGAAGAACCCAGCATGTTGTCGATTCCAGATCTGGGTCGTCAACACTGATAAGGAAGTTTGGGAGAGAGGAGGCTTTTGGAGAAAAGATAATGATTCTGTCTTCAGCATGCTGAGTTTGAGATGTCTGTAGGACGTCCAGTCTGGAATGTCTGCTGGGCAGTTCAGGATACCAGACCGGAGCTCAGGAAGGGAGGTTGGATATATAGATCTAGGATTCTTCTGTGAGGAGATGATAATTGTCACTAAAGGGAAGAGTAATGAAAGAAAAGAGGGCCCAAGAAAGAGAGCTGGGGTGCATCCCCGCTTAGAGGCCATGATGTGATTGAAAAAGAGAAGATACAGGAAATCCCACCAGAATCATCAGTTAAGAGACCCATGGAGACTCTGGAGAGAGTAGCAATGCATACTCCTGATGAAGCAAGACTTCTTCACCTTTTTCCTGTGATGAGTCCCTTTCCTGGATGGAGCCTTTGGACTCCAGGGGAAAAAATTCTATGTTAATAAAATAATATACATAGGATTACAAAGGAAACCAATTATAATGAAATAGTTTACAATATTTGTGGTAGGGAATTTCATGGATCCCACATCACGAAGCCAAGGACTGGGAGGCTTCCCCTTGCCCCTCACTAGCTCTCCCCCAGTGTAAAGGCAGGGATGCTGCAGAGGGAACTCCCTCTCAGGCCTGTGTGGGCTGGGATGGTGCTCCCAGAACTTCTCCAGCCGCCTTTATTTAGAGACAGAAAATCTGAGGCTGAGGAGATCAGAGACTTATCGACTCCCTAGATAGTAAATGAGCTTACACTGTGTGCTTCAAGCCCAGGCTTTCTCGCTCCATATCTAGTCCTAATTCTCTCAGTACTAAAACCATTGAATTGGAACCATTGAGTTCAATGCAATAAAACTGAACCAAGCAAAATCATCTTCTTGCTCTTGCCCTCACTAAGCTGAATGACTGGACACACAACAGCTTGCGTTGTTTTTCCATTCTCTTCTTGTTGGGGATCAGACACAACTTGAACAAAAATGGATGGGCTAAAATAAAATACCAAAGGAGAAAAAGCCCTGTGAAAATTTTTCTTATTTATAAACTGTTGTACAAAGGAAGGGGTCTAAGTCAGCTCTGTGACGCAGCAGATGCAATGTCGGACCTAGAATAAAGACCAGTTTGAATTCTACACGAGGCACTTCCTAGCTGTCTGATCTTGAGCAAGTCACTTAAAATCTCTCTCTCAGGTTTTTCCATCTGCAAAATGGAGATAATAGCAGTACCTACCTCTCAGAGTTGTTTTGAACATCAGATGAGAAAACATATAATCAAATGAAGTAACATATTAAGTGCTTTCCAGGAAGAGCCCTCTACAAATGCTAGTTATTATTATTAGCTATTAGAATTAAAGCCCTATATATAATAATAATAATAATATATAATATTATATAATAATATATGAAGCCTAATAATAATAATAGATTCATCCAATAGATTTCCAAAAAAGAAATCAACATTTAAATAGTATCTACCCTGTGCCAAGTATTTTACAAACATTTTCTCATTCACAAGAGTTCATTGAATCGGATGAGCAAAGGACTGGAAGGCTGAGTCTTTATACCCATTTCAGAATTTGCCAGGGGAATAAAGCATACGAACTGATTGTAGAGGTTTAATGTGTTTGTCCCAGGAATTCAGGCCTCAGCCTAAAATCTTGGCTGCTCAGGTGAGAAGGAGGATTTCGCTTTGATCACAAAAACCGTTTCTCTTGAGCAATGAAAGATGAAATTTGAACAAACGAGGTCCGAGTCGGGAAGCATGTGAACTAGGGCAGCTCGACTAGCCACTGGCCTAAATAGAGCTTCAGTGGGCGATTTCAAAGACGGGACACATTCCTAGGCTGTAAGTCCTGCCAAAGTCTGACCACAGAGTGGGATGGACAAGATGCTACTTGTTACAATGAATAAGAAAGAGTTGATTCTTGGGCAACTCTAACTGGCTTTCTTTGACTTCCATCCTTCCTCCAATAAATCTCAAGAGCAAGGCTCAGACAAGGAAAGTATGGCGTGTGGAGTCTCACATCTCGAGACTCCAGAGACATTGAAGAAGCTTCAGGAAACCTGCCAAGCTCATTTATTTTACATAAGTAAAAAACAGCTACTCAGATTTGTGGGGAAAAAAATCAGAACCAGATCCATGGCTAATGTCCAGGCTAGGAACTCAGAACTGTTAATATGGGAAAATTCATTCTTGTTCACAGGCATTCTCCCTTTGTTTGAAAATGGAGAAATCATTAAGGGCAGTGTTGTTCCACAGTGGAAATGGAAGACCCTGGGTCTGTTTAGAGCCCTAACTTCCAAGGGGCAGTGACTGCATCAGGAAGGACAGCCTTCCTAAGCTAGAGAATGTCAAGAAGAGGGCCGGGCAGTCAACATGGTAGCGGGCTTGTAGATCATACCATAGGACTTTTAGGAGTAGGGGTGTCTACGATTGGAGAAGACTAATGCAATGGCTACCTTCAAGTATATGAAAAGCATTCTAAATCAGCCTGTTTTCCTTGGATTGTTTTTGCCTCTAAGTGAATCCCCTTCCCCACCCTCACCCCCACTTATTAACTGACTAGCTTGGGTCCAGAAAGCCAAAGGAGCAATGGGTGAAAATAGCAAAGAAGCCAGTCTTGGCTTACCATAAGTATCCCACAGCCACTCAGACTGAATGAGAAGGGATTGAGGTGGAGCAGATTCAAAACAAAACAAACAGATTCTATTCATAATCTTAGTGTTCCAAGCTGGAAAAGATTATAGAACTATTTGCAGACAGTGATGTGTGATAGTAGGTCAAGCTTTTGTTAAGGTGGTCCAGTAAATTTTGGAAGATCTGAGTTCAAATCCAGCCTCAGACCAGCTGGGTAAACCTGGGCAAGTCACTCAACTTTGTTTGCCTCAATTCCCTCATTTGTAAAATTGAGCTGGAGAAGGAAATGGTAAAGCACTCCAGTATCCCTGCCAAGAAAACCCTAAATGAGGGCCACAAAGAGTGAGACGTGACTGAGCAACAATAGCTTCTATATGCAAGCTCTTGTAATAGGTGCTAGTGATAAAAAGAAAAACAAACTTGTTTTCAAAAAATTCAGTTTTACCACAAGATACAACTTGTAAATAGATAAAGTGCAAGATAATTTGTGGAGGGGACAAGCCCTAAAGAACTGGAATGGGGGAAATGATGGTGTTTCCCATGGGAAAGGAGAGCCTGAGCTTAGGAAGGATGCTTGGGAATCTAAGAAGGGGAAGTGAAGAGGGGGAGCATTTGAAGCTGGAGTGTCAGCCTTTGCAAAGCTGTAGATGTGAGGTAGAATGTTCAGGGAACAGCAAGGTGGCCAGATTGACCAGACTGTAGTGCTTGAAGGGAAGAAATGTGAAATAAAGGTAGAAAGGTTGTATGGAAGCTGATTAGGAAGCCAATAGGCATTTATTAAATGCCAGTCTATTGAGGGAGACATTATCAACCAACTATATATGAACAAGACAGAGACAGGATAAATTGGAAATAATTAACAGAGAAAATGCTAACACTAAATTTAAGGGGGATCGAGAAAAACATCTGGATTTTAGCTGAGACTTGAAGGAAGCTGAGAACACCAAGAAGCAGAGATGAAGAAGTTTTAAATATCAGTCTGAGTTGGACAAAGACCCTCGTGCATTCCTATAAGATCACGTTCAGATAGCAGTCTAAATGGTCTGCCAGAAGTGGAAGTTAGGTGAAGGAGAAAGTGACCCTTGAGGAATAATGGTCAGTGAGAGGTATTTCTCAGGGAGTCAGTCAGAGATGACTAAAAGGATTGCTTGGCAGGGACAAGAGTGTTGTTGAAGCTGGACAGCACAAATTCGAAGGGTGCCAGGTCTTCGTTGTTCTGATCTCCCTCCAACAGCAGACCCGAGCCTGGGATTTATGACAAGGGCTGAGCTGGGATGATCCAAAATTCAAGGCTAGAGTGGTGGGAGGTGAGGAGACTAGGAGCCTGGAGGAGGGAGAGTGGCAAGGATAATACTGACTATGTAGGCTGCTGAGAGTCTTGAAGGATGTGGTAGTTGGGTGCGCTCTATATGATTAATCTCATTTAGAAGTAGAGATGCAGGGAGAGTGGAAGAGAGATTATTTACAAAAGTTGTGGCCATTTTTAGGTTTGCACTAGGTAGTTAAACCGAGCAGTAGGTAGCTCTACAGATGATACTTTTGCCAGTGTAAGTATTTTAGGACTTTTAAGTTCCATTTTACCTATCTGCCAATTATGAGAGGAACGTTGTGGACCTTTTCAATCCTTTTGATGGTAGTTGGAGGTGATGATGATAGTTCCCAACTTGACAGCATTTCAAGGTTGAAAAGTTCCTTTATTTTTAAATTATTATTATTTTAAGGCAGTTAGCCATTAAATGCCTTGTGCAAAATCACATGGCTATTAAATGTCTGAGGCTAGATTTGAACTCTTCTTGACTGCAGATTCTGCACTATAACCACTGTACCATCTAACAGTTTTATAACTCCTAGTAATAACTGTACTTACCATGTTATCTGAGAGTAGCAGTAGTTGCCTTCTGGAGATCCAACCTGCCAATTTGAAAAGAAGTTGGGAAATGCTGCTTCTTCCCTTCTTCTCTCCCTTCATCACGCTGCTCCTCCTCCTCCTCCTCCTCCTCCTCCTCCTCTTCTTCCTCTTCTTCTTCCTCTTCTTCTTCTTCTTCTTTCTTCTTCCTCTTCCTCCTCTTCCTCCTCTTCCTCCTCTTCCTCTTCCTCTTCCTCTTCCTCTTCCTCTTCCTCCTCCCCTTCCCCTTCCTCCTCCCCTTCCTCCTCCTCTTCCTCCTCCTCTTCTTCTATCTCCTCCTCCTCTTTCTCTTTCTCTTCTCCTCATTTTCCTCCTCCTCATCTTCCTCCTCTTTCTCCTCCAAATGAGTGTAAATAGCTATTATTTTCTATTTTATTTCGACCAAAAACTCTTAAAGTCCTCCCAGATAGATGTCTTTGGGAAAGACCTTAATTTTAGAAAGATTAGTGCCAGTTGCCTTGACCTTTGTTTTGCCACTAAACTTGGATGATTGGAGGAGTGAGGTTGGTGACTTTGCACAATTCTGCCTCACTCAAATTCAATTTACTAAAAGTCAAGATACCAGGCTCATGAAATCACTGGCCCTCATTGAGAATGATCAACAACAGCCAATAGTGGTAACAATAGTGACATAAAAATTTTGACGAGAATCAGATTTCAAATCTTCAGTTACAATGAAATTTGTAGATTATTTGTGATTTCTGTTTTTCATATATTCCTTTCCCATTGCCATAATACATCTAGAATTGAGAGAAACTTATCTCTGCATCAGCAAGCTTTTATTAAATGCTTATTCAGTTCTAGGCACTCTGTTAAGTGTCAGTGATATAAAAAAGACAAAAAATGTGGTCCCTGTTCTCAAGAAACTCATAATGGAGGTGCAAACTAGGTGCATACTAGATAAATACAGTGTAAATGAGAGGTCTCTAGTACTTCGTGGGACCAATGAAATTTAGCATTTTAATGGGTTTTAATTATTCCATTTCTACTAGTTACCTGCGATGAGTTCTTATTTAGTGCTAGGATTGTGAGACCCTTGGTAACTACCTGTTGTTTACAAGGTAATTGCATTTGGGAAAGGAGGGAATGACAAATGAGATGAAGAAGGAGGCATGAAATTCAAAGGAGAAACAGCAATTTTTATTTAATTTCCTTTGGATCTACCGAATCTGGATCACCCTTCAAATGTTATTTTGAGAACTTCATTTTTCCACTGAAAAGGAACATAAATATGCTAATGTTTGCTAAATATTGGCAGCCTTGGTTTCTTGATTTATGTTCCTGGGACTATAATGATGTAGCAATCTTCTTATAAACTCATTATTTGATCTAGTTGAAAGATATTGGAAGGCATATTTGCCAAGGCACGCTGTGTCCATACAACAAAACCAGTCCCATGGCAATCATATCAGATTTTGAAGCCTTATTAGAAAATTACTCTCTGCGTTGGGAAATATCACTGACTCCCCCCAAAAACCCCAAATCTGAAAAATATTTTATTCTTTGCCAAATCACAGAAAAACATACAATATTTATCCTTTCTCTTGGATGACCCTTTTGGCTTTTTAATAAAACAATATAAGTCTTGCAAAGGTTAAAAAAGTGTTGGGAAAGAAAAATCAAGTCTTCTTCAGTTTGTCCTTGGAGGGACGTTTGTTAGCGTGATTAACTTGGCGTTTTGTTTGCTGCATGGGTTTCTTTCTGAGTCCCATATATCAGAGAGGGCTTTAGAAGTAAATATACTATCAGGTTGGAATACGTCTAGCACAAAAGCATCAGCCCTCACCCATAGCAAGTGCTTCCTAAATGTCTGTTGGTCCATTGATAGAATACTTAAGGAAGCAAAATAGCCCAGAGGACAGAATGCAATATTTGATGTGAAGTCAAAGGCCCTGGTTCCAAACTCTGGCTCTTTGAAAGTTTCCTCATTTGTCAATCTGTCCGTCAAGAAGCATTTATTAAGTGTTTGCTCTGTGTCAGGGACTTGGATAAGTGGTGAGAATACCAAGGAAGGCAAAAAAAAATCCAGTCCCTTTTCAAAGAATGTATATGTGTGTGTGTGTGTGTGTGTGTGTGTGTGTGTGTGTGTGTGTGTGTGTGTGTGTACTCATATACCACTTATATATGTGTGTGTTTATATATATATATATATATATTTATATACACACATATTCTAATGGGGGACACAGCATACAGCAATTAGGTACACACAAGCTAGCTGATGTCATTCTGTCCTTTGCTTAGAAGGGCACCAATGATAGGTTAAATGAGTGCAGCCATCACATTCCCACAGTCACTGAAGGCCACTGGTGAGACCAAAGTCAGGATGAGCAGGGATGGCCTGGGACGCAGCCGTCCTGCCAATGGAAAGCAGTCTCAGAGGGAGAGACCCTAAGAGGTGGCAGGCTGAGGAAAGGCTTCCCATGAAAGAAATGAGTTCAGTAAACAGTAGGGAGCTTTGAGAGTGGGGAAATCCATCACCCTGCAGTCAGTTTGGTGATGAGCCTCTGAGAACGTAGCCCAGATGGGATATTTTTCTAGACACCCACCATCACATTGTAACTCTCTCTATGTATACATTGTCTTCCCTAGTAGAACGTAAGCTTCTTGAGGGCAGAGGGAGTTTTATTTCTGTTTGTATCTCCAGTACTTGACGTAGAATGGGCCCTTAAAAACTCCACGCTGTACTGCCTCCCTCTCTGATTTAATGATAGCTGATGGTGTCTCTCTCTGATTTATTAATAGCTAACATTAGCTCACTATATGCTGGGCACTGTGCTAAACATTGTACATTTGATGATGCCATTTGATCTTCACAAAAACCCAAGGAGGGAGGCACTGTTATTATCCCCAAGAGAAAACTGAGGCAGAGAAGTTAAATGGCCAAGCTAATTTCTACAGACATCTGTGAATACACATTCACCAGGGCTGGCACTCCATCCACTACCCTAGAGGTTGAGTGCCTGGTCCACTGCTAAGTGAGCCTGGATCTGAACTCGGGGCATGAAGTCTTAAAGCCTGTTCCAGGCCTCCTCACCATAAGAAGTGGCTCCTTTTACTACCAATGCAGTGTCACAGGGAGCACGATTAGGAGCTGGAAAATAAGTTGGGGGCCTTCCAGTATTCTTTGCCGCCTTGCTTCATTATTATTTCTCTGTTAGAGAACCTTTCATCCACATGAATATTTTCAGAATTCTTCATTCTTTGGACGCACATTTTATATCTCATCACCCACAGCTCAGGGTAACGCTGCCAGAGATTGCAGGAGAAAATTAAACAGAGTATTGATTCCCAGCCTTAAGCTGGCCTGTTTTCTAAGAAGTAGTGAAGATATTGTCCATTAATTCAGCTACATGGAAGAGTTTGTCTCTGCAAACCGATCAGTCTGCTCCCTTTTGTCAGACAATGAAAACTGTGTAACCTGATGCATTTCCCTTCTTGCCTTGGCTGCCAAGAAATAGAGTCAAATTTGGTGTCCAGCTGTAATAACCAGCTCCTCCAAGGTGCTGGCGAGCAATATTCCCTCAGCTCTTTTCTTAGAAGTCTCTGTTCTGTTTTTAATCTTTAGTTACCAGATGATGTTTGATTGGTAGAGACTGCCTCACATACTTTTGAGAGTGGGCAGGACATAGACTCTAAACAAATGAATAAATAACACAATAATTACATATTTATGAAGGTTTTTTAGGGTTCTGAGAAGCAGTTTAAAATAATGGTTAAAGGTCTTGGTTTGGAATGAATGAAATCTCAGTTCAAATCCCACCGCTGTGATTTACCAGCTCTGAAACTCTGGCAAATCACTGAATCCCCATGAGTCTCCAACAGCTTCTTGTCTACTAAGTCATAGGAGGGTGGGTTCATCCAGGATGGAGCGAATTCTCTGTTCTAGTTCACACACTGCAAGATGATATAGTCGGTAGCATATTATTGTCCCCATTTTGTAAGCAAGGATGAGCGAAACTCAAGAGAAGATGACGTTCCTCTGTTTAGAAAGTGGCAAAAACTATAACAAGGATGTAGAGGTCCTGGCTCCAGGTATAACCTTTTCTAATTAACACCCAACTTCCTCATACAAGTCTGAAAAATTCACTTTGATATTTCTGCAGGAAATTCTTGAAGTGATTTTAAACTTTTCCTGTCTGATGAGGAAGCCTGCCCCCATATGTCAACCGACTAGCAGATGTGGACCAAATGCTGGAAAGCTGAAGTATAGGAAATGGTGTGGCTGCAAAGAGAGGGGGAGAGCAGGCCATAGTGTTTCATTTTCTCCCTTCTTTGGAACTGGTAAAGAAAGTCGTGCAGCTAGAGAGTGAAGTAATATCGAGGGTGGAGAATGAATTCCCCTTACTGTTTGAAAAAAAAAAAAATTGAGACAGGGACATTACTGCCAATGATGAACACTGAACTGGCTTTTCTAAAATGGAAAGGATTAGCTTTCATGTGTGAGAATTTTTCTTTCTGAGACTCCTTGCTGGCTGGCAATCTTGTCCTTGTCCTTAGAAATTTGCAGATCTTGCTGTTCATTCCTTTTTCATGACTCCTGGGCTCTGGGGTAATGGTAGAGCGGGAGGAATATTACCTTTCCTACATGAGATTAGCAGAGCTAAACAATTCTTAACACAGCAGTTTTTTTGTTCTTTTTTTGTCTCTTGTAGATCTGGTCAAATGGTGACTCATGAGTTCTGTGTTCTCCTAGGAGCTCTGTATGAGTGGCATTGGGGGGGGGGGGGTTAGAAAAGCACATCTTATCCCATTACCACATCACAGGAAGGTGGCCAGAAGTCAAGTTACAAACACATGGTTTTGAAATTTAGGAAGCTATTAGCCAGTTGGGGTGGAGAAGGAAGTGTCTAGGCAGAGAACTGTCTGCCTTATTCAGCCTCAGTTCAACTAACTAGGGAGAAGCTTTGACATGAGGTATCAAAGCCTTCCTAGTTCTACTTTAGATACCATTGGAGTGGTTGGAAGGAACTGCCCTTGCCATCCCTACTTTATTTAATGATTATTTGAGCTCCTTTTTTTCTTTGTCAAAGAATATAAGCGTGTTCTATAATTAAACATTTTCTTATTATAAAAGACGTCACATATCCACATTTGCCAACTGGGAAGATGGAAGAGGAACTACTGGCATCAGTTCAATTAGACTCTTCCGTGTTCAGTAGGTGAAAAGAAAAAATTGGTTATATGCCCCATGGTCTCAGCTCATGAGACACCAAAGTCAGAGGTGATCAGGAAGGGCAATGGAAATGAATCAATAGACAAGCATTTTAAAGCTTACTGGGCCAGGTACTATAACGTACAAGGAAGAAGGTCAGAGTGGTCCCTGCCCTTATATTATAATATGCCATTGGAGGAGACAATCGGTATATAAGTGGGCATGGATAAGATAGTTATAGAGTAGGTACAAGATAAAGCTTGGGAGGCGCTGAAGGGTCGGGCAGAGTGCCACATCTTACCAGCATTACCTGGTGTTCAAGAAGTGCTTTGAATTAGTGCTCCCACATTCACTTAGGAAGGGATCCTTGATGAGTGCATGTTGACTTGGAAAACACAAATGAACATTTTCTCTGTTGTACTGTATTTTTATTTATTTTGTTAAGCATTCCCTAATTATATTTTAATCTGGTTCCGTGCTGGAGTTTGACAATTCTGCTTTAAATTACACCGTGTGGTAAATGTGCAGTTTGGAAAAATCAGGTGATATAGCAAGAAGGAAATGGAGCTCTTGGTGTGCTTAGATGTGCCATAGTGCCCAGGAAGGGCCGAGAGACTGAGAGGAAACCCTGAAGTGCAGTGGATGGATCCTTTACAAAGGATTTCTCATCATGGATGAAACCCAGGGGAGGAGAAGGTGAGAAGGGATAGAAGTGCCTCTGAGGAGCGAGCACCCATCCCGATGCTATCTCACGGCCCGCTGACTTCCTGAAATACCGCTTGACACTTTCATTGCCTTTTATGAGCAAAGTTTCTAATGTAACGGTTTAATTACTCAATGTAGGTCAGTGACACACCACATCTCTCTGGAAATTGTGAAGGCATTCAGCTGTAATATGAAAGTTATTTATTTTCAAGCCATTTAGGTAAATTATTATTTACAATCAGGGCACAAAATGGGATAATTCTATGGTTTCCTGCTGAAGCCTAGTTATTATGCCTCTGAGTTCTTGAAAGCATTGAGAGAATTTCTACTTCAAAAACTTCTGAAAGGATAAAACCCTGAATAATAAGACCCTACTGATAGGTGTTGATTCTTGTTTTTTCTGAAGAAATGTTATCTTACTTGACAAATAATCAAAGAAGAAGGAAAAAACCCAGAAGGACTATTTATTATGTGCAGGAAAGTAACTCGCCACTAGCCTTTCTCCGTGGTACAGCATTTTTGCTTAGTCATTTATTTGATAGCTTGTAACCCACTTGGAAAAAAATTAAGTGTATCATTAGGACTGTAATATCAAGCAGTGATACAAATACCAAAAATTTTGACTGATTACTGATTTAATTTGGTTTATTGATTTAAATTAGTTAATTCAATATGTAAAGTGGCTTGTCAATTGTCAGCTCCACCTTTGGAGGGAATAACCATTAGTCCATGCTATATCATAGATCCATTGACATATCAGTGGATCTATCCCATTCTTAAAGTGCTGATTAGGATTATTTGCCCATTAATTCTCATCTGTCTACCATCATATGACAACAGTTTGTATACATTTCATTTTCCTTATTGAACTTTTTGAGGGGAAGGATAGAGAAAGGTCCTCGTAGTTTTAAATAAGAGTCTCTCCAGATTTCTTTGTATTCATCACTTTTGTCAATCTTGATTGCTTTATCCCACTTATTCTATTACATCAATGTGCTGAAATTTACTTACCCGTTCACCTTTGGTTGGACGGTTCAGTTGCTTCCTGTTTCCCCCCACATTTGAAAAATATTGCTATGAAAGCTTTTGAGCAGATGGCTCTTTTAGTTGTTGTTTTTGCTAATGCTTTTGATTATAGGCTTGTGACTTGTTTGGGAAGATTAAATTTTGACAATAGGGATTCCATTAAATAATTAACAATTTGCCCAAATCTTCTATTCCGATCTCACAGGATAAAATACTATGTAAAGAAGAATACTTTCACTTAGTGTTCTTTGGGCAGGTGGAAGGGAGTGAATCCTGCTGTCCTAATTTAAATTAATCAAAGACTTTCCTTCACAGGTTTAAACCATTTCACTTGAGATTTTCAGAGCTGGAAAAAAAATCAGGCTAAATGATATTTAAATAAAGACAATGAGCGATCCTAACACCGAGTGTCACTAACACGGACACTGAATAGAGAGACTGTTTTCAAGGAGAAAATAAGACCCAACTCCACTTTTAAAGGTTGATAGTTAAGAATCTCTGGACTATTCAAGCAATGAGTGACTCTGGATCCCTCAGAGACAAACATTTCTTTAAAAGAAACTTAGATGGGGATCTTCAGTGCCCTTTTTAAAGAATAAAGAACAAAAAAGGAGAGTCAGGCATTCTTGTTACCTATGGTAGAGAGTTTCATCACTTGTAAAGAATCTTCTCCTTTCCCCTCCCCTGCCCTTGAAAATTTTTAAATAGCCCTTTTCAATAAAGATAGTTCTGTAACTTGAACTTTATATATTTCTACCTATTTGGTATTAGGGTAGAAACAGAAAACTTTGCTAAATGCTTTCAGACTACTCAGAAATACGTGCACATCATGAGTTAGTGCAAGTCAGACACTTCTAATTATATCTGACTCTTCATGACCCCATCTGGGGTTTTCTGGGTAAAAATACTGAAATGGTTTGCCATTTCCTTCTCTGGCTCGTTTTAAAGATGAGGAAACTGAGACAAACAGGATTAAGTCACATAGCTAGTAAGAGTCTGAGATGAGTCTTTCTGACTCATAAAAACTGGGGACTAGATCTCTAATTCCTGGGACCGGCTGGTCGTCCTGCTAATAAAGTGGCTGAGGTGCAGAGGGCTAAGGTGACATGGCTAAACACACACAAGCTTATAAGTGGACAGAGCCTCTGGCCCTAAATTTGTCGAGTACATTTCCCACTCTACCTCAAACATAGTGTAACTGTGGCTCATGGTCCTAAGAAGCGTGGAGCAGTTCCAAAGCACTGGATGCTGGATAACCTAACAGAGTTTGTTCTCCAAGATCATCCATGATTCCCCACAAGCTGGGAGTTTCCCATCATCATCTTCCTGAAGAATAGACTCTCCAGCTGAAGATGAAGTAAAGATAATCTGCATCTGCGGTCCATCAGGATGGAGGCAAGGTCCACATATTCCATACCCCGCTGACTTTATGGATGTCATTCACATGGACAAGATGGGTGACCATTTCCCTCTGATTTATGACACCATGGGACACTTTCCTGTCCTTTGTATCCCTGCTGAGGGAGGCTAAATATAGATTGTGCAAAGTGAGAAAAATCTTTGTGGGTACAAAAGGCATTCCCCATCTGGTGATCCATGATGCTCGTACAATCTGTTGTCCAGATCCTCTCATCAAAATGAATGATGCAGTTCTGATTGATTTAGAAACTGGCAAGATCACTGATTTCATCAAGTTTGATACTGATGGTTTATATATGGCGACCGACGGAGCTAACTTTGGTTGAATCAGTGTGATCACTGAGAAGGAGAAACATTCTGGCTCTTTTGATGTTGTCCATGTAAAAGACGCCAGTGGCAAGTTTTGCTCTCAGACATTTTTGTTATTAGCAAAATAATAAGCTTTGGCTCTCTTTTCCCTGAGGAAAGAGGATCCGCCTTACAATTGCTGAAGAAAGTGATGAGATTGCAGTTAAGCAGAGCAGTGGCTAAATGATTGCAGATAAGAATTTGTAGGGTTTCATTCAAAGTGAGATGTTACAAAAAATATGATTCCCTCTCAAAAATATAAAATAGACCAAATAAGAAATAGGTAGTTTAAACAACTCAGTCTTATAAAGTGAAATTGAACAAGCCATAAATGCCTTTCTCTATTTTCCTTGGATGAGCAATGGGTATAAATGCTGTCTAAAATGTTAGAACACGAAACTGTTGATTTTACTTAACTGGTCTTTTTTTGTTACATGGAAAGACTCACTGATTGAAGGATGGGGAGAGGATATATCCTAAAGTGGCTGATATAAAAACAAAAGCTATCAATAACACTTCAAGAAAAAAAAAAACACAAACCAAACTGTGGACTAGCTACGAACCAGACAGCATTACAAAAATTGAAAGTTGACCCTATTTTTTGTAAAAGGTGAGAAAGGACATATCAGTTATTTCAGATTCAGCTAACTGCATGCAGTGTGTCTGGTCACTGGTAACTGAAGAACATGTCAAAGTAGACAGCAAATTACAATAATGCATAAAGATGAGAAGAAGAAAGAGGCACGAAATACAAACTGCTTAAGCAAATTGTCAGTAGAAATGGCAGATAAGGTGAAAAGTCAAGTCAGTGCCCCCATTACTGTTTCGTAGTGAAGTTTAATGAATGCAAATGTTACCATAAGGAGGAGGGCAGAATCCCCTTCATCCCCTTTAACCAGCAAACAATCTTTTTGCCAAGTGATGGCCAGGAGTAGAACTAAATTAGTGTATGAGTTCATCCATTAGAGTATGAGCACTTTGAGGATAGGGACTGATTGTTTTTGCCTCTCTTTGTATCATCAGAACTTAGCCTAGTGCCTAGAACATAGTAAATTTGATAAATGCCTGTTGGTTGACTGAATGTTGAAAAATGAAAAAAAAAACCCACCAAGAGATGACCAGTGATTGAGAATATTTACACCTCAGGAAGAGGGATTAGATTTGTGGTTTTATTGCTCTAGGAAACTCCAGGATGAAGAAACTCCATAGACATCTTCTCTGCAATTTATTTTAATTTTTTTTTGCAAGTTAGAACCTTAAAAAGTTGTATAGAACATTGAGAAGCAGAGCTTTGCCCAAGGTGACACAATTAGTATAATGACAGAAACTCAAGTCTGTCTGCTACTCTGCATGTCGTTATCTGTAACACTCACATAAAAAACAAGTGTTCAGAGACCAATGTCTTTGAGATTTAATGGCTCCAGATTATCCTGAGAGCATTTGTAGATGAAATCAGGAGGAAGACACAAAGATTCAGAATAACAGATTGCCGTCATGGTCATAGTGACCTATTCTTACGCTTTTATAATTATTGTCCTGTGGATAGGGTATGATGGGGAGAGGAGAAGAGGGAAAAAGGGACTGTACTCGTGATTTTATTGCTATAGGTCATTATGAAAAGACATAGAAATGGTTCAAAAAAGATGGGGTTGAACAAAGCAACTAGACTTAAGCAAGTTCTTCCAGAAGAAACCCATGCAAGAGATAAAATTTGTAAAAGGTATTTATGGATCCATTCTCAAGATATCTTAAAAGAGACTAGTTTCCAAAAAGTGAAGATGCCAGATCTGTTAGGGGGGAAAGTAACTGAGAAGCCATAAGCCATCACTTGACCACATGTTCCCTTTCTCTTTTCTAGGAAATCATGAGAATGCTCTGATCAAATTTTTATAGAGAAATCTCTCTAGGAAAACACAAGAAGGCAGGCTTTCAGAGAAAATTCTCCACAGTGGACCACATTTTTATGTTAACACAACTAAGCTGAGAATTGTAGAGAATATAAGATTTCCTGGGGTTTATTGATTTCAATATAGCATTTAATGCAGGAGAACAAGATGGCAGCCTTGCATATTACTTAGACAAAGTGTTTCCTGTGCTTACATCAAAGTCATGGGAGCCACCAAAGCTCCAAACTTGGTTTTGAGAACTGACATCAAAAGCATTAAACTGGAGGTTGCATGATGGCCACTGTCCTGGGATGTGACTTACAGCAAACTGAGCAAAAGGAAGACTTGAAAGTGGCTGGACTGGGTCCCCCACACATCCATGCTGTCTTAGCGGATACTTACTCCACAGGCTGAGTTCACTTTTCCAGACCTCCTCTCCCCTCAAGCCAATTCTGTTCTTACTTTTTTTCTCTTCAAGGACATCATTTCCTTCTTTATAGAAAAGACTTTAAGCTCCCAGAGGGCAAGGTTTGTTTTGTTCATTTCCAAACACTTAATAAATTATTGAATTGTTGAATAACCATTCTGTAGAATATCCTGAACCCTTTCCAATTTATTTAAAAGTGTTTATTAAGCACCAATCTCAGGATCGGTGCGCTTAAAGCACCCAGGCACTGCCATCAGGGAGCTTACTTAAATTGAGGGAGAGGATGTGCATACATGGAAGTAAAAGTCAAAGAATGATTTTTTGGGGGGGACCAGAGCCATGATTTCTTTAACTCCCAGGGAAGAAAATAGTTTTAGCAATTCAGTTCTTTATGACTTGTAGTCTTAGAAACTTGTCTGCATGGAGATTTTTATTGATTGTTTTCTGGATCACATTGCCCGTATATGTCCAGAGAGGTTAAGGGATTTGCCCTGAAGTCATACAGCTGGAGGTAGCAGAACCAGGTCCTCTGACTCCCAGGACTCTTTCCCCTCCGTGGTTTAAGCAGAAGAACTTTGGCATTCTTGTTGAAGCAGCTGGTACATACATACATACATACATACATACATACATACATACATACATATGTATATGTATATATATACATATATACATACACATATATAATATACCATAATATAATATTCTGATGTATTTTACAATAAACCAAGACATCTTATTAACACACGTTACCGAGTGACCTTTTCCCATTCTTTAGGCTTAAAACAAAACAAAACAGATTTTAAAGTTCACACTTGGCTGTTACTCTCCTTAATAATCGAATGTGAATCTTGGTTATTCTGTTAATGTTACTTTTTCATGATGCCATGAAAACAGGTTCTGGCCCATCTGCCCTAAGTTTAGACAAAAACTTAGAACTAATGAGAAACTAAATATACTCCTTCTTCTTGGGTTGTCATGGCCATCTGTGTGTGCCTGTGGAACAAGCTAGAAATGTTTTGTTTTCTTTAAAGTAGATGTTGATATGGTTTCTCTGGTGGAAAAGTAATAAAAGAGGAGCAAACAGCATTAGCTGTCAGCTGTGGCTCAAGCCCTTTTCTTACTTGTCTTTGTGTGTCCCTTCTTGAGCCCAGTACAGTGTCGTGCATGTCGCAGGACATTAAATATTCCATACATGAATTGATGGGCAGTTAGATGCATGAATAAATTAATTGGCAAATGAATTCATGAATAAATGTCTAAGAAGTCAAATCAAACCAGCGAGCGCCGTGTTTGTACATTGTTGTTTGTATGTCACTTCCCCCATTAGAATTGGGGCTTCTTCAGAGCTTCTGTGCATCCCCAGGGCTTAGCCCAGTGCTTTTGCTGGGCAAAAAGAAAGATATCCACTGTCCTTAAGGAGCCTAGGACCTAGTGGGGGAAGACAATACATGGCAAGAGAGCTCTAAGAGGTGGTCCCGTGGGTTAATGCAAGGGTTTTGTTTTTTCCCCAGAACTAATACAATTTAGTGGGTACGGCATATTTTTGAATTCTTTACAAAGCTGTTATTACAGAATCCACCCATCAGTAAATCTTTTAAAAGAGCTTATTACATGTCAGACATTGTGCTAAGTGTGAGGATTTTTAAAAAAGAAGAAAAAAGTGAAAATAATTCCTGCTTTGAAAGAGCTTCCATTCTAATGAGGGAGATAGCCATCAACCATGACTTTCCAGATACATCCACACAGATATATATCTATATCTATATATGTGTGTGTGTATGTATATATATATATATATATATATATATATATATATATATATATATATATATATATATATATATATATATATATATATATATATATATATATATATATATATATATATATATATGTATATGTACATATGTGTGTGTGTGTGTGTGTGTGTGTGTGTGTGTAATAAGTGGAAAATAACTTAAAAGTAAGCTGTTTCCTACAGAAGGTGGGTTTTGAACTGACTTGAAAAATGCCCAGGACGCCAGGAAAAGGTGATGAGGAGAGAATTCTAGGTGAGAGGGAAAGCGGGCGAAGGGAAGAGATACGGAGTCATAACTTACCAGCTCTTTGAGGGCAGGGACTGTCCCACAGGAGGCCCACGATGATGTTTGTTGAATTAATGAATGAAGGCTCACTGTCTGGACTTCCCAGTGATGGCGGATACGAGGAGAAGGCAGGGCAGGGCCTTTTAACAGAGTCTAAATCAATGGTCCTCAAACTTTTTAAATGGGGGCCAGTTCCCTGTCCCTCAGACTGTGGGAGGCCGGACTATAGTAAAAACAACAGCTCACACTCTGTCTCCGCCCCTCAGCCCATTTGCCATAACCTGGCGGGGGCATAAACGTCCTCAGCGGGCCGCAGTTTGAGAACTCCTGCTCTAAATGGCCTCACTTTGCTGGGGTCAAGCGTGTTCACCTGTGGC
The DNA here is from genome assembly GCF_048593235.1 of Sminthopsis crassicaudata. Taxonomy (NCBI): domain Eukaryota; kingdom Metazoa; phylum Chordata; class Mammalia; order Dasyuromorphia; family Dasyuridae; genus Sminthopsis; species Sminthopsis crassicaudata. The sequence goes on along the minus strand of NC_133621.1, from coordinate 33,651,445 downwards.
TGGTCAGGCCCGCTTGGAAGGCTCTGCCACAGGCCGGGCACCCGTAGTCTGTATGAGCATCTGGAGAGCAGATGTCCCAGTCTGTGCATCTCACTTGTTTTAAGATTTGACCATAAAATTATCTCAGATTGCCATCACAGAGTATTCTAACATGGGGAATGATAGCAAATTGTCAAGTCAGATCAAATGCTAATATATACACAGGGAGACAGAGAGAGACAGACAGACAGAGAGAAGAAACAGACAGAGACAGAGAGAGAAAGGGAGAGGGAGGAAGGGAGAGAGGAAGAGAGGGAGAGAGAGGGAGAAATGTCTTCTTATGGTTAGCATCATGTTAGTGACTATAGAGGATGCTGAGATTAAAAAAAAATCTGGAAAATGATTATAATTGAATTTTGTTACTAGGAAATTTATGAAAATAATAATTGAGTCCTTTCCCCCGCCTTAACATTACTGAAATGAGGGGCTTCAAGCTTTAGGAATGAAATAAATGCAAGTCACATTTAACTTTCAGTCGGCAAAATGCAAATCAGCTTGCTCAGTCAGGTAAATCACTTTAAAATAATTTGTCGTGCCCTCGAGGGTACAACGCTATCCAATTTGCTCAACTCCAGAACTGCAGAGCAAAATGAAAGGACTCGGCATCTGGGTGACTTATTAAGCCAATTATAAATCTCAAATCAGCTTTGATATCAGACTCCAGTCTCAACCCAAGAGAAGTTTAAATGGATAAAGCTACTCCGGCACTGAGATTGTAGGTAGGATAACAGATTTCTAGCGGTAAAAATCTTAGTGACCATCTAGTTATTTTATAGATAAGAAAACTGAGGCTGAGGGAAAGTTAAGGGATTGTTACAAAGTCACACGGGTTTTGATCAGCGAAGCTGGAATCTGACCTTGGTCTTCTGCAGGCCCTTTTTCCACCCTGGTGTGATGGGCATTCAAAAGCCAAGCATGGAGTACCCCAGGAGGCACCCCAAACCTTCTGGCTCCCAGAGACCCAAAACCTAACCCCCTGGGCACAACACAATCCTTGGTTGGGGGACCCTTACCTGAAAGTGAAATCCCAGAAAAGAAATAGTCTTAGATACTGTAGCAAATATTGTAAGAAAAAAAACTTTCTCAACTGTAAAATGCTGCTATGTGACCGTAGCAAATTATTTAATTTCTCACTTAATCTCACACGGGGTCCTTCTGAGAAGCAAATTAAGTAATAGGCATGAGATACTTTATACAAGATTGTACAAATTATTGTACAAAGATTCTATAAATTCTTGTATAAAGAATTATACACAATTCTGATTACGTGTGACCTGTTTAAGAAAGTCAGCTTTTAATTGTTGAATGGCAATTGAATAGGAAACAGTCCAATCTCCTCACACATAATCTGATTTCCTTTATCTAGTTAATTTCCTTCAGGCTACAAGTGTGTGGCTCTCCTTGGTAATATTTACAGCTTTATGACTATTCAGTAAAAGTGGCTCCCAAATCCTTGATTTTTTTTTTTTATCAGTGAAATATCTACATCTAAACGTATACATGTATCTACATTTTATAAATATATGGACTTATACACCTATGTCTTTGCCAATATTAAGTTTTTTATTGTTATATGTTACTAAAATTTGTAATACATTTAACTCGAATAAAAAGGATGGCTTCTAAATCTCTAACTATAGGAAATCAAAACAACTCAAGAGGTTTCACCTTAGATGCTTCAAGTTGGGAAAGGTGATAAAAGAGGAGAATAGTCCGTGTTGGAGAGGCTGTGGGAAAACAGGTGCGTTAAAAGAAGTTATGAATGGATCCAAAAATGAGAAAAAATAATTTGAAATCATGTGAGCAAAACTACAAAAGTGTTTATTGCCATTGATCCAACAGTCCTCTAATAGGGTGTTATATCTTAAAAATGTCAATGACAGGTCTCAAATGCACAAAAGTATTCATCAATTACTATTTGTAATAGGCAAATACCTAGGAGAAAATTATATGTGTATTGGTTGGGGAGTAGATGGCGTATGAATGTACCAGGGTATTCTTGAGCCATCCAGGAAAATGATTATGAAGAATTGAGAGAAACACAGGAAGAATTCTAAGATGATGCAAAATGAAGAATGAAGGGTTCGGGGGCGGGGGGGAATAGACGTAATGACACAATAGACACAGAACAATATGTCCTGTGGCCAGGGTTGCCTCCAGATGATTGAGGTTAAAAAACATTTACTTCCTTTCTGATAACATATAATGAACTCTTACGAGTGAAAGTTACATCGCTGAATTGTAGTTACTATATTAAATGGTTATGGAGGTGTTGTTTAGTGGTAGCATCCATTCTTTTCCTTAAATGGAATCCTTTATCTCCCATGTTGAGGGTTACCCAAAAAACAATTGGTTAGATTACAAAAGAAGCGTGCTCAGGTGGGTCAGAGGATGTGAACAATTTTCAGATGATGAAATTGAAACTATATCCACTCATATGAAAAGATGCTCCAAATCACTGTTGATCAGAGAAATGCAAATTAAGACAACTCTGAGATACCACTACACACCTGTCAGATTGACTAGAAGGACAGGAAAAGATAATGATGAATGTTGGGGGGGATGTGGGAATACTGGGACACTGATACATTGTTGGTGGAGTTGTGAAAGAATCCAGCCATTCTGGAGAGCAATTTGGAACTATGCCCCAAAAGTTATCAAACTGTGCATACCCTTTGATACAGCATTATTGCTACTGGTATTATATCCCAAAGAGATCTTAAAGGAGGGAAAAGGACAATGTATGTGCAAGAATGTTTGTAGCAGAAACTGGGAACTGAGGGGATGTGCATCAATTGGAGAATGGCTGAATAAATTGTGGCATATGAATGCTATAGAATATTATTGTTCTGTAAGAAATGACCAACAGGACTAATACAGAGAGGCCTGGAAAGACCTACAGGAACTGATGCTGAGTGAAATGAGGAGGACCAGGAGATCATTATACATAGGAAAAACAAAACTATATGAAGATCAATTCTGATGGAAGTGGATATCGTCGGCAATGAGAAGATCCAATTCAGTTCCAAATGATCAACGATTGACAGAAGCAGCTACACCCAGAAAAGGAACACTGGGAAATGAATATGGACTACTTGCATTTTTGTTTTTCTTCCCAGGTTATTTTTACCTTCTGAATCTGATTTTTCTTGTGCAACAAAAGAACTGTACAAATATGTACACATATATTATATTTAAGATATATCTTAACATGTTTAACATGTATGAGACTGCCTGCCATTTCCAGGTGGAGGAAGGGAAGGGAAAAGTTGGAACAGAAGTTTTTACAAGAGTCAATATTGAAAAATTACCCATGCATATGTTTTGTTAATAAAAAGCTATAACAAAAAAGCAGTGCTCAGGTGAAGCATGGGAAAAATGGATGGTGAGAAAAAACAATGGCCTGGTCATGAGTAAGAAGAAGGCATAAATAACCATAGGAAGACCTGTAAATACTGTCTGCTTTATTGATAACTATTCAATGTCAAGCAACTTAGAGGAAGAGTACCACCATGCGAAGGGGACCCTTCCTCAGAGGATTTACAGTGAGACCCAGACAAGAGTTGCAATCTATTTTACTGGAAGGACTACATATGTGGAAGAGATAGTAGATCTATTGCAGTACCCTTTATCTTCTTAACCAGAGAAATACAAGTGGTTGTTATGATTTTCTTGTTTTCTTTTCTCTACAAGCAACTTCTGCTTTTCCCCCTCACCTGTTTGAGTTTTTATTAAGGGAGGGGTGGATAGTGTAGGAAAATATTTTTAAAACAAGAATTATTTTTCTGTTTTTTATTCTTTCCTTAGTTCCCTTAGTTACATGAAAACAAGAACTTTTAACATTAAAAAAACCCAAAACTTTGAGTTCCATATTCTCTCCCTTCCTCCTTCCCTTCCCCCCTTCTTGAGAAGACAAGCAATTAAAAAGAGACTATACATGCAGAACATTTCCATATTAGACATGTTGTAAAAGAAAATGTAGACCAAACAAAAGAATAATAAAGAAAGTTTTAAAAGTGTACTTCAATCTGCATTCAGATTAAGGGAGTCATTTTCTTCTGAATTCACTTCATAGCAATTAAGAAAAAAAAATTTCTAGCTACAGACTGAGAATATATCACTGAAGTGTGAGCTGCCCAGATGAGTGGCCCGCAACAGCTGTTTGCATTAACACAGTTCATGGATTTTGTAGAATTACAACAGTGACATTGATGTACATTTTGGTGCTGCCCTAATCTCTCATTCCCTGTAATCTCTAGCTTGAGTCTACGCATTAATATTATAATCCATTCGCTGTCCCATTTATATCCCAGTACATGGCTCCCTGGAACTACCCTTCTTGATATTCATCATCACCAGATCTCAATTTATGTAAGAAAAACCTATTTAATTAGAAAACACTTGATGTTGTATTTAATACAGATGCTAATTATTAAATCCTGAAAGAAATCCCCTGGAAGTTGTACATATTTTTCAAATGTATCTAGGCCATTTGCTGCTCATGTTTACCAGGAGTTATATAACATTTCACTTTCTGCTCCCTTATATAATTGTGGCACCTGAGGCAGGTGACTTCAAAAGTAATATAATAGAATCCCTTTGTCCCCAGGACTCACATTTCACCAGGCATCCAAGGTCCCCAGTGCCAGGACAAGGAATGACAATAATGATGTCTAGTTTTGCCTATTAAAAATTTTTAAAGGAACTTACAAATTGTTTTCCTCACAAAGTCCTATGAGGTAAAGAGTCCTTGTAGAATTATTAATATTATTATTAGTGCAAATCCCAAATTCCCCATAGTGATGAAATCACAGCTTTTGTCTTAAAAAATATAACTAGAAGAGGAAACTAAGTGCCATAGTAGACAAAATGAGGGCTTGGAGTCAGGAAGAGCTGAGTTCAAAACCAGCCCCATACATTTCCTGGATGTGTGGGACCCTGTGGCTTAACTTCTGTCTGCCTCAACTTCCTCAACTGTAAAAGGAACATGATAATGGCACCTACCTTCTGGGGTTGTGGTAAGAATCAAGTGAGATGATACTTGTAAGATGCTAAGCCAAACCTTCAGGGGCTATATAAAGGCTAGCTATCGTAAATACACAATTTCGTTCAGGTCTTTCTCTGGAAATGCTCAGCTATTAATAAAAGTCTAACTAATATGACATGAGATATTATTATACGACATAACATAACTTAAAATGATATAACCATGCAGGAAAATTGTTCCTTAGAGAAGTGAATAAATGAGGGAGTGAATGGAATGAATAAATTTAAAAGCATTAATTAATTTCTTCCTATGTGCCAAGCCACTGTGCCTGGATCTCTCCTTCCTGTAGGCTGTTTCTCTTTGTATTATTGATCAGCCAATCGATCAGTAATCATTTAGTAAGTGCTTATATGTCAGGCTTGATGATATAAATTTTAAAAAGCATTTATTAAGTCCCTATTATGTTCCAGGTATTGTGGTTAGGGATTCCAAGACAAGAAAAAAAAGATTTTTGCTCTCAAAGATATTGCCTTTTTTCCTATGCCTTAGTTGATGTGAAAACCATGATCAATAGTGCCTATTCCCTGCTATTTCTTTTAGGAGCTTATTCTTTCCCCTGCCATCTTCATTCTCATTTCTTTCTTCTTTGCTCTTTTCCTCTCTTCTTTCATTGGCTTCCATGACACTATTTTCTCTCTCCTCCCTCCCTCTTTGTCTTTGTCTCTCTCCTTCCATCTCTCTCTTCCTCCCTCTTTCCTTCCCTTCTTTCTTCCTTTTTCTGTCTCTCTCCTTCCATCTCTCCCTCCATCCCTCCTCCCTCTCCTTGTCCCTTTCTTCCCCTCCCTCTCTTGCTTCCTTTTTGATCCCTCTTTGTATCATCCTTCACTGTTTTCACCTTCATCCCTCCCAGCACCAAGAGTAGGTGTTCCATAAGGTTCGCTCCCTTTCTCATCCTCTTCTCTCTCCATGCTCTTCTTTGGAGATCTCCATTTATCCTTTCTGGGCCAGTGACAGATCTCTAGAAAATGACAGCAAATACTATACTTAATTTTTTTTTTATTAGCAGGAAATATTGTTTGAAGTACTTTTCCCCAGCAAATCTCAACAGGCTGCTTGTTAGTTTTCAGTTTTTCTTCCTTTCCCTTGGGCTATGTCTACAGGACATCAGGCATTCAAATGAAAGCTGAAAAAATCCAGTCATTCTCCCAGATGTTTCTGAACATTTGGGTATTTGTCATTATGTAGACAAAGCATCTGTATAATCATCTAATTTTTTCATTTGATTAATCTATAAACACAGTAGAAGGCGGAAAAGGGATGGACTCAGCTCCATCCTTGTGGAAAGGTGGTTTCCAACTTTTTAAAATGAGGATCCCGATTAAATGATTAAATTTTCTTCTAGTTTTTATCATCTTTTACCCACTCTTTCCAAATCTCCACCTTTCTACTTAAGGATAAATTAAGTTTATTCTATATTTTATTTTTGAGAGATGTTCAGGCTGTGGCCCACTTTGGTGTTGTAAATCAGTCAGTTGGGATGTAAACAAGGAAGGAGTGTGGACAGCTCCTTTGAGCTTGGCAGTGATGGCTAAAACATCAAGCAGAGGCTAGAAGGATGAATAACTCATCTTCAAGGCTGGTGACCCTCTAGCTGAGAGCGCTGGTTTCTTGAACATTTCCGTATTCCTGTTTGGATAACCTCACAGGGTGAACAGCTTGTAAAACTCTCAGCTCTCTCAATGTCTGCTTAATTCAGACCTTTTCTATGTAAAAGTTGGCTTGTTTTCCTTTCCTTTCCTTTCCTTTTTTTTTTCAAAAGCACAGCCAAGTTTTTATCCTTTTGAAGTGTCATATAGCAAGCCATGTCTATCAGGTGTTTATTCATATTCTAGAATTGCAAAGTTCAATTTCCAAGGGAACTTTAACTTAAATGCTGCTCTTCCCAGAGAAGAGAATGTGCATTGTATGCCAGCGTTATCATTTCTGAGAAGTCCCTGGGATTTCTGCTTCCCGGTTTCATTGAAAAGAGTTCATACTTTTACATAATGGATTGAGTAAGATTGTAATATGGCCATCCAGAATAATTGAATTGTTGAAAGTTAAACTTTTGCACATTCCATTTTTATGATGTTCTTCTCAAGTCCCCTGAGGAATGCTGTTCTTTATTAATCTTGGAAAGGATTGCTAGAATCAGAGCATTTTGACCTATAATGAACAATTACATAATAGGCTAAGAGATAGCATGATGTAGAGGATGGAGAGCTGAGCTTAGGGACAGGAAGATCTAAGTTCTTAACTCAGATTCATATTATGTGTGAGCCCTGGCAAGTCATTTGGCCTCTTAGTGCCCTGGGCCATTTGGAGGCGATGAAGTCACAGAGAGGATGCTGACCGGCTCTGGGGGAGGGAATCAGAGGATTGGTAAAAACCCAAAGGAAATATAATATGCTGGCATCCTGTGGAGGTGTGGGCAGTCAGAACAAACCAAGAAGGACAACAATAACCCCTTGGTGCTGGTTCCTGATATTAATATATGTCCCATTGATTTCCATCAGTTATTTGGCATTCGCCTTATATTAACCCTCAGCTAAAAGCCTGGATGAGAGGGATGGAGTAACATGAATTGGCAAGTTGTTGGAAGGGAATATCATGGGAGTGCTAGGGACCAGGGTACCCCAGGCCTGCTTTTTGTGGGTTCCTTACTGGCAAGGGGAGATCTACTTGGTTCCTCCTTAAGGTTTCAGACTACTCCTCACATCTCCAAAGTCTGTTTCTCTGAAAAGAGAAGCCCATTGGGTTTTCTTTCCATCTCTCCCACTCTCTGACTTTCTGATTTCTAGCTAGCATCCAGAGAGAGAGTGCTTTACAGCTGGGATCTCATCTTACAAGAACCCTGGAACCTATGTGGTATTATTTTCCTTACTTTACAGAAAAGAAACTTAGGCCCAGAGAGGTAAAGTGGTTTGTTCAGTTCATAAGGGCTAGGGTGGGGTTTGACTCTGGATACAGCCACTATGTTGTCTTGCTGCCTCTGACAAGACCATACCAATCTCTTATAGATTTCTGATGATGCACACGTGTGCAGTGCATGGAAAAGGGGGTGGTTAAAGCATGGGCCAAGGAAGACCTGAAGGTATCCTCAGACACTCGCTCGCTATGTGATCCCAGCAAGACTCTTAACCAGTTTGCTCATCTGTTAAGTGGAGATAATATAGCGCCTACCTCAGGGTTGTTATGAGAATCAAATGAGATAATACTTGTAAAGTACTTTGCAGACCCTATAGTACTATTATTATTAAAAGGATAAAAAAAGTTCATATATTGTCCATGGTATGCAGAGGTTATAATATTTTAATTTTTGTTTATTCATCCACCATTTATAATATCATTTATATTATAATATCATTATATTATAATATATTATATATAATATATTATGTTATTATAATAATATAATACATATGTTACACTTTTATTTATATTATTTACCTACATAATATACATTTGTATATTATTTTGCATATATATATATTTATAGGTTATTTATAAATAACCTATTTATATATGTATTTTGACACCTATTCTGGCTAGGTGTTAAAAAGCCTATATAAATCTGTTATTTATAACTAGGTACTCAGTGATAGAGACACAAAAACAGAAATGAAACTGAATCCCTGCCCTTAAGAAGCATCCATTCTTCTGGGGGGATAGAGCATGCTTCGTACATCATGAAAATGCAAAAAGATGCACAAAGCTAGCAATCTGGGGGAGGTGGGAGAACGCTGACTACTAAGAGGGCCCACACGGGGCTTGTGAGGGTGTACTTGAGTGTCAGAGGGAAGTAGTGCAAGAGCAAAGGTGTGGAAATGGGAGATGGAGTCTTGTGTGAGGGATCAGCTAGTCAGCCAACCTGGCTAGTTCAGCTAAAGATTGCATGTTGTAAAGGCCACCTGGAATCAGGTTGTGAAGGGCAGACAGAGGCATTTATTTTGCCTGCCTGTTTCAGAGGCAGGAGGGAGCCACAGGAGTTTCGAGACCTGGGGAGTGACTTGGGATGGTAGGTCTCCATGTTTGTGCCCATCCTTTTGGAGTTCTGGTCCTTAATTCCACCCTATCAGTGATCCCTGATTTTTTGAGGGGCTGGCATTAGCCTGTTTCTCAGGTTAGGAGGAATCGGCTTTTTCAGCCTCCACACTGTACCTTAACCTTGGCTAAGGCACCTGGGCCCGCCAGGACTTTGTGCTCTCCTGGTCTGGTTCTCTTGAGCCTCCTTCCCCAGCCCATGGCCGAGGCTCTGAGAAGCCCACGCCACTGTCCCCACTCCCAGTGTGGGGCCAAAGCTGCTTCTGCTCCGGGTCCTTGGCTTTGGACTTCTCCCTCCTCACACCATCGGGCAGGTGCTTGCGCTCTTGTCTTATAGGAGCTGTGCCCTCCTTGCTCACTTCTGGCCGGGCCCAGAACCACTTCCCGAAACCCCTAATACAGACCAGCCCTTTGGGCTGCCACAGCCCAGATGGACTCGCCGCTTGTCTCTTTAGTACCGGGGGGATCTCAGGCCTCTTCTGGGCCTCCATCTGGCACTGCTGCCCACAAATGGGTTTGCTCTCCTTCTGACCTTGTGCTTCCAGGCGGCCCAAAGCCTGAATGTAGGGAGGGAGTGCGGGGACCCCCAGAGGGTCTGGGCATCTCTGGCCTTGGCTAGGACCTGAGACCCTCCTTTCTGCCTCGGGACTCAGGGGATCGTGTCACCAGTGTTCCATGAGACTTTCCTCTCTAGGAGGAACCCTAATAATTGCCCTAACAAAACCGCCGTGGACATGCACAGTAAATAACCCGTTGGGCACAGGGACCCCCCGGAGCGTTTCTAGATAGAAAGTCTATTTCTGGGTGGGCGGCTCCATGGCTCCCTTTGGCCCAGTGACTGCCATCTATAAGCGGCCTGTGGTTTACAGCTGTGGTCTCCACAAGTGAAAGCCGAGCAGCCTGTCCTGCCGCACACACGACTGTTTTGTTGTCGGGGAGATGGCAGGTCGTTTGGCACAGGTGCCCCCTTCTCCCCCTGCCCCCCTCCATCCCATCTCGAGGGCCCTGCCTGTCTCTGTCACAGGGCCTGGGCTGCTTCTCTTTCCTGGAGTCCCCAAAGTAAATGCCCTCGCCCCCCCCCCCAGGCACTTCCCTGATGCCATCCTGCTCGGGCAACCACAGCTTCCTCTTTGTCTACTTGTGCATCCTGTCTTAGTGCCCTCAGGAGACCCCTGATGGCACTGAACTTGGTGGGTCAGGAGCCCACTTGGCCAAGTGGCAGAGCATTAGACCTAGAAGTCAAAGGCCCTGATTTCTACCTGCAAACCTTGAGAAAGAGCCCTAAACCCCAGCTTCCCCAACAATGGAGGACTTGGATTTCTGATGTCCCTTCTATGATATCTAGAGTCAGAAGCCATGGCAGTGCCACAGAGAGGATACCTGAGTGCAAATTCACCATGTCATCCTCTACTCAGTAACCTTCGATGGCTCCTTCTTACCTCCAGGATCAAACCTTCTGTATGCCTTTTAAAGATCTTTTCGGTCTTTATTCCATTCTTGTCCTCAGACTTTATGCCCAACAAGGGTGGCCCCTTTGCTGCTTCCCCACCATGATGGTCTGCCTGTATCCTTGGCTTTCCTGCAGGCAGCCTGCTGCCTTCAACACTCAGCTCAGATCTCCCTTTCTGCAAGAGACCTTTCCCACTTAAATACCATGTGACTTGGCTCTGGGATTCCCTCCCACTTCCTGAACTTCGTACATTCATGTTTTCCCAGTTAGAATGGTAGGTCTCCGAGGGGCAGGGACCCTGTTTTTGCTGTTCTCTGTATCCCCAGCACTTAGCACAATGCTTGTCGTAAGGCAAGAGCTTAATAAATGTTCGCCAATTGATCAATAAGCCTGTGATCATGTATCACACTGGTTCACAAAAGAATCTAGAAGATAATGAACTAAGTGGCTAGAATATTGTGCCAATTTGGGGCGACATCTAACAAAATGAAATCTAATTATAAATTACATAAAAAGAACACAAGGACAAGATGGAGAGACATGGCCAGATAGTGGCCACCTGAGGCAGGTGAGCCCACAAGCATCATGGCAGCCTGGGCCGTGATCTGAAGCTCAGTGATCACCCTGGAGGCTCCCACCATGCTCTGTCCTGATTAGCCAACCCCTGGAGGAGGGCATTCATTTCTGGGTGGTTACCATTGATAAGGTGGAGAGTGTCCAAGGGGAAGCCAATGGGGACCATCTCCAAGCTTGGACGTGATAGTTGGAGGGCCGCCATAGAGAAGAGGAAAGAAATGAAGTAGGAGTCACAGGTGGAAAATATTGGAGGCGAGGGGTAACCTGAATAATAGGTGGAATGGTCCATCTCTAGAGTTAGGGGTGAACCCCCAGTCCTTTGGGGTCTGGATGAACACCTGTCAGACATGGAGTCAGGGAATTCTTGTTCAGGCTCAGCTTTAGAACATAGAGGGTGTTTAAAAGCTAATAATGCTCAAAGTGCAGTAAGACTTTTGGGGCAAGTTGGCCTGTGAAGCTGTGAGTGTGTCTGGATGGGCCGCTGTGGAGGGCCCTGGAAGGAAGGCTCCCTGAGGGCTGACTCTTAATGCCATAAACTGAAGATGGGGTGCGATACGGCAAAAGTGACATTGGAAAACTCTTTATACTTATGACTAGTGCTGATGAGGATTCTTTTTTCCAGACCTGTTATTCATCAGGACAGGGACCTCCCAATGAGGAAAGTACTTTCATTGATGCTCATCTGTGATTAGCAACAACGTCACAGAGTCACTCGGGGACATGTGCATGAACTCAGGTCCTTTGACTCTCTCCATTGTCGCCATGCTGCCTCTGGTTCAACAGAGACCATTTCGGACCAGTGTTTTTTCATCTTTCTTAATGACTTCCTAAGGTTCCCTAAGCATCCCAGCTCCACGTGCTTTGTACTGTTAAAAATGCCAACCAGCCTTAAAAAAGACATATTTGGAATTAATTATGTGGCTGTTGCTTACAAATTGTAAGTACTTGGTGCTCTTGTCCCACTTCTGTTAATTAACTTTTTGTCTATGAGCTAATGAGACTCCTCCGGGGCTCAGTTTCCCTATCTGCACTTTGCATCTGTGAACTTAACCTGTTGTACATCAGTCAGTCTATAGGCGATCATTAAGCATAACCTGGGAACTTTGCTAGACATTGGGTGTAAAAAGTGAAAAAAGAAGCACTTCTGTGCTTTCACCAACATATATTCTGTAGGAGAGATGCTGGTTACATGGGCAGCCTGATGGCACAGTGAAGGGAGCACCAGACCTGGAGTCAGCAGGACCCTTCCTTGGGAGTGCAAATCTGGCCTCGGACACCTGATAGCTGTGCGACCCTGGGCAAGTCACCTCACCCTGTGTGCCTCAGTTTCCTCGTCTGTAAAGTGAAGGGATTGGGCTAAGTAGTCCCTTCCCTCTGTGGATCCATGGTGTATTTATTTAATACAGTGAGCACTAGAAACAGCAGCTTCAATCACGTGGCATTTAGGAAGTACTAATACTGAGATTTGCCAATTTTGGGGACAGCTTTTTATTTTCATTTGATTGGAAGATGCTTGTGGTTTTGAGAAGTGGACGATGATTAAGAAATGTGGGAGAACTGGACATCCCAAAGGCCTGATTGGTGTAGCCTGAGTTCTCGGTGGTTAAGAAATGTGGGAGAACTGGATATTCTGAAGGCTTGATTGGCGTGGCTCGGGCTGGCAAGGGCGCTTAGAGTAATCACCAGAGTCTCCTGGAGTCTGGCCATTGGGAAGTTGATGGTGTTATTGATTCCCTAATAGAATTGTACCTTTTAATTAAGGAAAAGAGTGGGGTTTCTCAGTTAGCCTGACAGGTACTGGTGAGTGTTCAAAGTTAGGTAAATAGAGATTGGGAACTAAAATTTTGAACAAGATCCTAACTATCTCAATAATCCTAGTTTACATTCATATGATACTTGGCAGTCACAAAGCACTTGCAAATGTTACATCATTGATCCTTGCAGCCACCCCATGGAGTCAGTGCTGTGATTAGCCTCATTTTGCAGATTAGGGAACTGAGGTGCTGAGCAATTGCCTCCTGGGACTCCAACCCCTATTACAGGAACCTAGATCCAGAGATGGAAAGGACCTAGGAGATCAACTAGTGCAATCCTTTCCCCTCTGTTTTACAGATGAACATAATGAAGCTCAGAACACTTAAGTGATTTTGTCCAAGGTCACACTAATGAGTATTAGAGGGGGACTTTATACACAGGTCTTCTCAGTCTGTCCCAGTGCTCTTTCCACTATTTTCTTCTTTTGATTTTCTCTCAGGGTCATCTAAATGGTGGCCGAATTAAATTAGATTGAACTCAGTCGTACAATTCAGAAAAAAAGGGGGAAGGGTTTGTTTAAAAGTTTTGCGGACTCCTGGTCACTTGGTAAGTCACTTGGATTAGTTTTTTTTTTTTTTAGTAGTTTATTTATTTTCAAAATATATGCAGATAGTTTTCAACATTCACCCCTACAAAACCTTGTGTTCCAAATTTTTCTCCCTCTCTCCCCGCTATCTTCTCCCCTAGACAGCAAGTAATCCAATATAGATTAAACAGGTGTAATTCTTCTACACATATTTTGGATGAGCGTTCCAGCTGAATTATTCTTCCCTCATAAGGGTCAGCTGTTTGTCTATATTTCCAGTGCCACCTTTCTGAGTTTTCTTAGGATTTCATTTCCCTTTTATCATCTCACCTTCTGACACTGGTTCCAAATTGAGGAAAGTTCCTGGGAGGGAATAAGAGAATGGTCATCTATCAGATGCAGCCTATCATCAGTCATGTCCCTGAGCATCCTTTCTTCAGAAGTTTAGACAGGGAGCCACGCCCCATCACTCTGGCCATCCCCGGGGAGGCTTCCTGAGTTCGCTGATGCCATAATTCAGGTTGGAGTCCCAGATCTGTTATTAATAAGTAGGAGGCAGTCCTTCTTTCAGCTCTGAACACCTACACTGTACAAGGTTCCCCGCATTAGACTGTGAGCTCTCTGGCAGGGGGCACGGGATGGTGTTAGCCTTTCTTTGTGTTCCCTTTGGCTTTGCCCAGTGCCTGGCACATAGAAGACAATTTAAATTATCACCTTGTAATCCTAACAGTGGGTATAGAAGGTAACAGGGAAAATGATCATTCAAAGAGGGATCACCTTTCGCTCTTCCCTGCTCCCTTAGTACTTAGTACTCCCTTTACACTTAATTTACATGTATCTCTGATTTCTTCCTTTGTAGATTGTTAACTCCTTGAGGGCAGGGTCTATTCCCTTCTCCTCTTGGTATTCCCCAAACAGAAACAAGGCCTAAAATCCAGTAGGTACTTAATCTGTGCTTATTGATTATCCTAAGGCAGACTGGTGTAGGGATCTGGAAACAGGAGACTATCTGATCAGTTTTGTGACCCTCCTTAAGATTCCCCTTTTGGGACACTCATTTTTTCTTTGTAAAATGAGAGGGAATACAATACTAGAACTTTTGGAGTGCCTTCCAATTCTAGATATTCTCTAGAATTGTGATCCCTAGGAGGTTAGAAGCTCTAGGAGGGCAGGCGTTATGTCTCATTAATTTTTATGTTCCCCTTAGTACCTAAGTACTCAATAAATGGTTGATGAATTAAGTGAATGAATGAATGAAGCAAGCAGTCTCCTTGGGAAGATAAGTCACAATTTCTCAAGACCCTGCATTTAGCCTCTGCCACAGCACTTCATAGGCCTAATTCAGAGTAAGAGATCAGAATCAATACAACCAACACTTATTATCACCTTTGCAAGACCCTTTGCTGAGGACACAGACACAAAGCTCTCCCTCTTTCTGGGGCTCCTGTCTCGACCCCAGATAATTGGGATACGGCCATGTTTCTCTCCTTAGATGTCTCATAGCCTCTTTCATCCAAGATGTCTCCACGGCTGAGGTGAGGTGGGCTGGCCCAGGGCCATGGTTAAAGCATGGTGGTAGACTCCCCAGCGTAAGGGAAATTGGGAGGTCAGGTTTTTGTTTTTTTCCGTTTTTACCCTCACCCTTGTGGTTGTGGTGACATTCTAAGGATTGATGACTAGTTATCTAGAAACTGGGGCGGACTGTTTGAGATTAAGATTGTTGAAGAGAAAACAAGAAAAAAAAATACTACTAAGAGAGAAAGGGGAATTGGGAGAATCTCATGACTTAATAAGCGTGGGAATGGCCCTGTGCTGCATTAGGGATCTCCAAACAGGGAAATTTTGGAGTGATGACCAGTTCTGCAGCGAGAAGGGACTTGAGAGACCATCTGACCGAATGCCCCATGTGACAAACGAAAATGGAGCCCATGCAGGTTGTGACTCCGTGGGGATTTCTTGCAAAGATAGTGGAAAGGCTTGCCCTTTCTTTCTCAAGTGTATCCCTGTATTACAGATGAGGAGCTGAGGCAATAAGGGTTAAGTGACTTGCCTAGAGTCACACTCCTGTAAGTATTTGAACTCAGGTCTTCCTGATTCCAAATTGGGTGCTCTACCCCCTGGACCATCCAGGAGCTTCAAGTACTCCTTTGTCAAGTGATGTCCCTTCCATTTACAGATCATGGCCTTATGATCCATGTACCTTCTGGAGCTTCCGTTGAGTCTGCAATTCATACCCTTCCCAGTCTGGAGAAAATAAAACAATGGACTAGAGTCTAATTAAAATTTTCAGATACTTAGATGCATTGCTGATTGCCCATGTGTTGAAGGAGAGGATTAGAATTCAAAAGGAAGAAGGCAAAATGAAGAAATGACCTGACTTAATTGGAATGAGTGACTTGAATTTGTTGACAATAATTATTGTAGTTGGACATTAATGAGCTTCATTTATCCTCCTATCTCTGCCCTTTTCCCCTCCCCCACGCCTAGCAGGGTGCCGTTCTCAATAAATGTTTGTTGAATATTGTTTAATTAATACAAAATTGGAGAGGGTTAGTAAGAATTACTGGATGACCTTCGGATCCATTCTTTGAGGTTAAGGCGATGTGACAGGAGAGGCTAGATTGAGTGAGGGAGTGGAGCTGGGAAAGCCCATTAAAAAGCATGAATACTCACTCAGGAGAAATGGTATTAGATTTGAAGAATGAGCTGGCCTAAGAGCTTTGACGGGAATTTTATTCTTTCTTGTGAAATCCCAAATAACTGAGTGCTTATGAAAGAAATTTAACTGAATAAATAGGACAGGATCCTAGAGCATAAGCCCCATGCCCAATTTCACCATCTGTCTCAACTGGGGCCACCTGGGCACTAGAAGCAGAACTGGCCTCCCAAAACTCCTCTCCCTCCCTCCCCGACCCCGCCTCCTGTGGTCGGCCTCGCCTTCACCAGAGCGAACCCGAGACACTGGACAGTCCCCCATAAACCTGGTTCCCGCTGAAGAGCCTCGTATGTAACTGAAGAATATCTGGGGACCGGGCTGAAGTAAAACATGGTTTTTTCACCCCTCCCAACTCTCCTAGGAATGTGTTTCCATGCAATTCATTTGGCAGCAGATGCCCTGGCTGTGGACGGACGACGTCTCCCCGGAGCCGCCGTGAGCTGTTGTCAAACCTCTCATTTAATCATTTCTTTGTGTGAATAGGCTTCATAGCTAGTACTGGGGAGCTCGCAGGGGAGCCCAGCCCACACCTGGCCGAAGCCGGCGCTTGGGGGACATGGACTACCTGGAGCCCGGCCAGGCCTTGACAGCGGCCCTGTGAATATCTGCGGAAGTGTCTGGCTCTGCTTGGCCTGGGGACGGGAGACAGCCCGGAAGAGATCTATGCGGTTTTCAGCGGTTAGCAGCCACGTTGGAGGGAGATGGGGAAGAGCGCGGTGGTCTGCTCTGACAAAAAGTGACAAAAAGGTGCGTTTGGCCCAGGAGGAGAAAGGAGGGCTGGACACAAGTAAGTTCAAAGAGCTTGGACGGGTGAGATTCAAGTGACAGATCACAGGGAAGCGCTGGAGGTTCCCGAGGAAGGAATAATGGGAAGGAAGTCGTTTGGCTTCAGAGGGTTTGGGTCCCACATCAGCCATATACTGCCTCAGTTTCCTTGTCTGTAAAATGGGAATATTTGTAAAATGAGAATAATATTTGCCTGTTTCTTCCCTGAGTGGCTTTGAGGATCAAATGTGCTGTGTGAGCGCAATGATTGTATTACTGTGCCATAGGAAATAATGAACTAGCAGAGAAATGATGACTATCCGGAATTCAGAGCAAAATCAGAAGGAACCAGGAAAACACTAGATTGGGACCACAATAATGTAGAGAAGGCGATGGCCAGAGCCATCAAAATCTGAGCAAGGCGTTCACCGAATGCAGTGACAAACGGGCGGACTAAGGGGCGCCGCTCCTCGGACTTTGTTCTTCAGTGATCTCAGTCGTGTCTGACTCTCCGTGAGCCCCTTTCCTGGCAGAGTACTGGAGCCTCTTCCACTCCTTCTTCAGCTCATTTTACAGATGGGGAAACTGAGGCAAACCGGGCAAAGTCCCGGAGATGAGTCCAGGAAGCCTTCTCCCCTGGCGCCCTGCCCGGCCTGCAGTTACATTCACCCCTTCGCGCCGCCGCTTTCCCCGCTGTGGTTTTCGCATCCTGTGCATCTGTCCACGGAATTACTGCAAATGGGAATTTGGAGGGACTTTCTCAGAATTTGCAGGTGGCGTGGGAAAAAAGGTCAGAAACTCAGAAGTGCATAAAACGTACCCAAAACTTCGCCCGAATTTCACAAGGTGCTGCAAACTCTCCCTGACAGGAAAATAAAACTCAAACTTTTCCCGGGAGCAAAGGGCGGCCCACATCTCACATGGGCCCCGGCGCCCCATCCCCCACAGGCCGGAAGGGAAAGCTGTAAGGAAGCGGGTTTTGTTAAGGGAAGGGAGCACTGTGGTGTCCCAGAGAAACAGTCATCAGTAAGACGCGAGTTTGAGATGAAAGCATATCAAATGGGGCATAAACAGATTCTGGAACATACTAAAAAAACCCCAAAACGTTGCGTGGTGGACAGCACAGTGAGGTGGGGGAGGGTGTTCCAGGTTAGAGAGTTTAAAAAGCGTGTTTTTTTACACATTAAGTCACGGAGATGAAAAACAGACACGCCCCGGTAGAAAACTACCACAGATGCTCGGCGCGGGGACTCCCCAGTGACTGGGCCAGGCCGCTGCTGCCTGTCACTCACTGGCCAGGTGCGGTGGGGCTGGGGGCGTGGCGCCGGGCCCAGGGGAGGAGGCCCGGCCTCGCCCTCCCAGAGTAACCCACGGAAGCCACGGGAGCAGCGAGGCTGAGAGCTCCGGGCTGGCCCAGAAGGTGGGGCCGGGGAGGATCCCGGGAGAGCACGAGTCCCACGTTTCCTGAGCTTTCCTGTGTACCCACCCCCCCTGACTCACTGAGTTAAAAAAAAAAGCAGAAGGGAAGTACCTTCATTTTTTTTCAAGAGTAAATAACAATAACCAGCTCTCCCGCCCTTTCCCTGCCCGTCCCCCAATGACCCCTGAGCTAGGATAGGGCGTTTCCTTTCAGAGTATTAAGTAAATAAATAAATAGATAAACAGACACTCAGACAGACAGACAGACGACAGATAGATAGATAGACAGACAGACAGACAGACAGACAGACAGACAGACAGATAGATAGATAGATAGATAGATAGATAGATAGATAGATAGATAGATAAGTGAATGAGGTGATCACCCGTGGGGGGGAGGGGAAGTGGGATGGACCACCTGTGCCTCAGGATGGCTGAACTCCTTCCTCCATCTGCCTTCAGGACAGAAGGTTACCCCTCCTGACTGTTTGAACCCTCTTAGCCAAGCTGAGATTTAAGGGAACATTTACTCCTGAGGTAGGGGGAAGGCTCATTCTGCCCCCCTCCCCTTTTGCATGGATGAGTCACTTAACCAAAGGAGGTCGGAGGTCGGACAAAATGGCGCCTCGGCTCCCTGCTCTCCTCGGAAGTGTGTCGTGGGACCCGGAAGCGATCGCTCAAAGTTCCAACGGCTGGAAAGTCGCTGGGAGACCCAAATCCTCACTTAGACGGAACACACCTGCACAATGCAACTACAACTTAGATGATTGTTACTATTCTTTAATTCATTATTTATAATTATTCAGAAGGGCCCAGGGGTAGTTTAAAAGTGGAAGGCAGGTGACCGGGTCATGACATAGGCCTGTAGCATTGCAAGTTGGAAAGCACCGAGCACTACAGATTGAGAAGCGGGGCCACTTTCACTCCAAAGGAGCCGCTTAAGTGCCGTGATAGGCCATAAATTAAAGCTCATTAGCATCGATATTTCTCTGGTCACGAGCGTCACTTAGACGGCTCCGCGCGCCATGACGTGTCCATGATGGAGAAAGAGGATGGGTTTTATTAGCGTTTACACTGGATACAAACGGGCCTCTTTTTGTAAATTAACTTCGAATTGATATTTTAACAGCTTGAAAGCCCGGTGCTGCCATGAAAGTAGCTCAGAGCGTCCTTTTATCCGGAATTCTTGTCTCCTGATCACAGATTTCGAAAGGTTACTTGATCCATAATGCCTCAACTTGGGACGCGCTTCTACTTTATAAAGATCAGTGACTTTTCCTAACGTTGGTGGGAATCCGGAGGGGCAGCAGGACAGTGAAGTGCTGAGTTCAGATCACGGAGGAACAATGGAAGGGCCGACTTGAGAGGGCCTAGAGAAGATGCGTCCCCACCGGCAGGGGTCCCCAAGAAGAGACGGGGCTATTAGAGTGCAGACTCCTTCCGGCTCGGCCGCGATTCCTTCCGGCTCCCGAGTGCTCTTCCGTTCCAGCAACGTGAGATGTCTTGAATGTCACATTTTTGTCTATGCTTGCAAAATGAAGAGGAATCCAAGCGGAAGATACGTAACCGAACACGTCAAGTAAAAATGCTTTGCTTCAGATCATTAGTATTGCTTTTTTTCAAGCAAAAGTTTTATTTCTATTTGAATTACTTGGATGATTGCTTTGGCTACATAACCTTAGGACATGAAGATAAAGTTAAAACTGACTTTTAAAGATTATGTTGATAATACAATTTACAATTTTTTCTAATAAATTTTTTTTAAAAATTTTTATTTTTTTATTTTATTTTTTATTAATTTTTATAATTATAACATTTTCTTTGACAGTACATATGCATAGGTAAATTTTTCTTTTTTACAACATTATCCCTTGTACTCCCTTCTGTTCCCAGTTTTTCCCCTCCTTCCCTCCACCCCTCCCCTAGATGGCAGGCATTCCCATACATATTAAATATCTTATAGTATATCCTATAATAAATTACTTTTTAAGAAAGATTAGGATGAAAGATTTCAAAACTCCATTGTGATGGGGAACCTACTGATTTTTTTTTTAGCTTTTTATTTTTCAGAATACATGCAAAATTAGCTTTCAGCATTCACCCTTGCCAAACCTTGTGTTACACATTTTTCTCCCTCCCTCTCCACCACCCCCTCCCCAGATATCAAGTAATCCAATATATGTTAAACATGTGCCATCCTTCAAATATAGTTCCACATTTATCAGGCTGCGCAAGAAAAATCAGATCAAAAAGGGAAAAAATAAGGAAGAAAAAAAGCAAACAACAAAAAAGGGAAAATACTATGTGGTGATCCACATTCACTCCCCATAGTCCTTTTTCTTTTCTTTTCTTATTTATTTTAATAGTTTTTATTTACCAGATATCTGCATGGGTAATTTTACAACATTGACAATTGCCAAACCTTTTGTTCCAATTTTACCCCTCCTTTCCCCTCCTCCAGCATGGCAGGTTGACCAATATGTGAGAGTATAAATTAAGCACAATATATGTCTACATGTCCGAACAGTTGTTTTGCTGTACAAGAAGAATCAGACTTTGAAACAGTGCACAGTTAGCCTGGGAAGGAAATCCAAAATGCAGGCGGACAAAAACAGAGGGGTTGGGAATTCCATGTAGTGGTTCATAGTCGTCTCCCTGAGTTCTTTGTCTGGGTGCAGCTGGTTCAGTTCATTACCGCTCTGTTGGAGCATGCAGGCCGCTCTCTCTATTACAAGTCTATTGGAATTGCCCTGAATCACCTCATTGCTGAGAAGAGCCATGTCCATCACAGCTGATCGTAAATAATCTTGTTGTTGCTGTGTACAGTGTTCTCTTGGGGAACCTATTGATTTAAGACGGTTCCTAACAGCTTTATATTTGTTGTTCTTTGAGCATTTTCATACGTACTTATTGATGACTAGGAGACTAGTTCTAACAGTAACACATAACTACTGCGCCAGTCAAATGGCTTCCAAAAGAATAAAATTTTGTTCTTCCTTAGGGAGTGGTACTACGTAACTAAGTATACTTAATGACATTTCTTCAATTACATGTAAAGATAGTTTTTAAAATTCATTTTTGTAAGATTTTGAGTTCCAATTTTTTTCTCTCTTCCAGCCGTCCCCTGACGTAGTGTTTTGCAGTTTTTGTTAAACAGTGAGATTGTATCCCCAAAGCTGGAGCCTTTGGGTTTAACAAACTGTAGATTGCCATAGTCATATCCTACCGGGCCTTCAGTACCTAACCTCTTCTGCTGACTCGCCGCTCTGCTTCTTAGCCAGTACCAAGTAGTTTTGATAATACCATAGTTTTAGATCTGGCGAAGCTCCGCTACCTTCCTTGGCATTAATTCCCTTGATATTCTTGGCTGTTTCTTCTTCCCAGTGAATTTTGTTATTATGTTTCTCTAGCTCTAGAAAGCATTTTTGGTAGTCTGATTACTCATTTAATGCTTATTTAATACTTATTTAGTAAATTCATTTAGGTATAATTGTTGTTTTTATTATATATACACATGTTTTTCCAAATATTTTATATAGTATTGAAATTAATTGTTCTTTAAATCTTTGATAAATCCATGGCCTTGGAGATTTCATTTTTGGTTTGTTCAGTTTCTTTTTCTAAAATGGGGTTAAGTATTTTTTTCCTCTTCTGTTAATGTGGAAAATTTATATTTTGTAAATATTCATCTATTTAAATTAGATTGCCAGATTTATTGTCACACCATTGAGCAAAATAGCTCCTAATTGTTGCTTTTATTTCCTTTTCATTTGTGGTGAAAGTTGATGTGGTGAAATTGTGATGTGGTGAAAGGGTGAAAATCACCCTTTTCATTTTTGATGTTGGTAATTTGGTTTTCGTCTTTCCTTTTTCTAATCAAATCATCCAAAGGTTTATTTATTTTGTTGGTTTTTTTTCCATAAAATGAACTTTTAGTTTTATATATTATTTTAATACTTTCCATTTTTTCAATCTCTCCTTCGATTTTCAGATTTTCTAATTTTGCATTTAATTATGGATTTTTAATTTATTTCTCTACCTTTTTTAGTTGCATGTGTAATTCATTGATCTCTTCTTTCTCTGATCTATCTAGGAATACATCTAGAGATAAAAAAATTTCCCTTTTGGCTCC
Organism: Sminthopsis crassicaudata; assembly: GCF_048593235.1. Classification (NCBI taxonomy): domain Eukaryota; kingdom Metazoa; phylum Chordata; class Mammalia; order Dasyuromorphia; family Dasyuridae; genus Sminthopsis; species Sminthopsis crassicaudata. Next base: position 33,628,937 of record NC_133621.1, on the reverse strand, counting down.
TTTCCATATGTTTTAGTATATTGTGTCTCATTATTGTCATTCTCTTGGATAAAATTATTATTTCTATGATTTGTTGTTTGACTTACCCATTCTTCGGGATTAAAGTAGTTTCCAATTAATTTCCAATCTATTTTTCCATGGCTCTTTATTACATGTAATTTTTATTGTGTCATCTGAAAAGAATACATTGAACATTTCTTCCTTTCTGCATTTGATTGTGAGGTTTTTAATGCTCTAATACATGGTCAGTTTTTGTGTTTGTTCTATATATCACTGAGAAAAAGATATATGCCTTTCTTTCCCCATTCATTTTTTTTCAGAGGCTTATCATACTCTTACTAACTTTTCTAAAACGCTATTCACCTCCTTAACTTTTTTTTTTGTTTATTTTGTGGTTAGATCTATCTAGTTCTGTGAACTGTTGAGATTCTTTCTGCAACTCACTTAACTTCTCCTCTAAGAATTTGGATATTATACTATTTGGTACATACATGTTTGGTATTGATATTACTTTATTATCTATGGTACCCTTTAGTAAGATATAGTTTCCTTTCTTATCTCCTTTAATTATATATATATATATATATTTGGACTTGGTTTGAGTTCAGGAATGCTACCCCTGTTTTTTTTTTCTTTAACTTCAGCTGAAGCATAATATATTCTGCTCCAATTTTTTAATTTTACTCTGTGTGTCTCTACTTCAAATATGTTTCTTGTAAACAACATACTGCAGGATTCTGCTGAGCCTCTGCATCCATTTTCATTTTGTGGGAGCATTCATCCCATTCGTATTCACAGTTTTGATTCAGTTATTCAGCTGTCTTTTTTATCAGGAAAAGTTTGAAAGTCCTCTATTTTATTGAATATTTATCTTTTCCCCTGAAAGATTATATTTGGTTTTGCTGGATAGCTGAGTCTTGGTTCTAGTTCAAGTTCCTTTGCCTTCTAGAATATATTAACTCCTATCCTCTAATTTAGAAGCTTCTAAGTCCTATGTAATCCTAATATTTGATATTTGAATTGTTTTTCCTTGATATTTGAATTGTTTCTTAATGGTTGCTTGCACTATTTTCTCCTTGACCTGGTAATTCTGGAATTTGGCTACATTATTCCTTGGCGTTTTCATTTTGAGATATTTTTTAAGAAGTCATCAGTGGATTATTTCAATGACTATTTTATCCTCTGGTTATAGAATATTAGAGCAGTTTACATTGATAATTTCTTGAAAAATGCTGTTCAGGCTCTTTTTTATCATGATTTTCAGGTAGTCCAATGATCCTTAAATTATCTTTCCTGGATTATTTTCTGGGTCAGTAGTTTTTCAAGTGAGGTATTTTCCATTTTATTCTATTTTTTTTTATTCTTTTGGTTTTGTTTGGTTGATTCTTGATATCCCATTGAGTCATTTGGTTCCATTTGCTCAATTCTAATTTTAAGTGAATTATTTTCTTCAATTAGCTTTTGACCAATTGAACTTTTAAATGAATTGTTTTGTTCATTAGATTTTTTCCATTTCTCAAATTCTGTTTTTCAAGGAGTTGTTTTGTTTTTCCATTTCATCAAATCTATTTTATAAGACGTTTTATGCTTTTTACCATTTTGCTAAATCTATTTTTTTAAGGAATTCTTTTCTTCAGCCAGTTTTTGTGCCTTTCTTTCCAGGCTATTGATCTTTTTTTTCATAATTCTCTTGTATAACTCCTATTTCTTTCCCCAATTTTTCTTCTACCTCTCTTACTTGATTTTTCAAACCCTTTTGAGCTCTTCCATGAGGACTTTTAAGTTAGAGACTAATTTATATTCTGCTTTGGGGCTTCACATTTACTGTGTTATCTCCTGGGTTTGTGATTTGATCTTCCCTGTTTTGACAGTAACTTTTTATGACCAGGCTCTCTCTCTCTCTCTCTCTCTCTCTCTCTCTCTCTCTCTCTCTCTCTCTCTCTCTCTCTCTCTCTCTCTCTCTCTCTCTCTCTCTCTCTCTCTCTCTCTCTCTCTCTCTCTCTCTCTCTCTCTCTCTCTCTCTCTCTCTCTCTCTCTCTCTCTCTCTCTCTCTCTCTCTCTCTCTCTCTCTCTCTCTCTCTCTCTCTCTCTCTCTCTCTCTCTCTCTCTCTCTCTCTCTCTCTCTCTCTCTCTCTCTCTCTCTCTCTCTCTCTCTCTCTCCCCCTCCTCTCTCTCCTCTCTCTCTCTCTCTCTCTTTTTTTTTTTTTCATTGTAAAGAATTGAGCTCTGCTCCTAGGCCATAGGGGACAGTGTTCTTGTACTGGGTCCAGGAGCTGGCTTTCAGTGCTGGAGGCTTGTCAGCTGCAGTTGGGTAACCTGGCCCCATCATACCTATCAAGTACTGGGTTCTGGGGCTGGTGGTTGCCTCCAGTAGTAGGCCTGGTCCTCCTGCTGGGCCTGTTGAGCTAGGGCAGAGGGTCACTGGTTACTGATCTGTGTGGTAGCCTTTGACTGGCTTGCCTGGACACTCTCTGCATTGGGCTGACAAAAAGGAGGGTTTTGTCACTCCAGAATCTGTTTAGAATCTCAATTTAATGTTGTTTCTGAAGGAAACAGGTTTTCTGGCTTCTCTCTGCTATTTTGGCTGTCTCACACAAAAGCTTTTTAGATGTTGCCCTAGCACCTATAATTTTATCACTTGGGGGACTCCCTCAGGGGATGAACATTACAACACTTTATTACCCAACAGCTGGCTTTTGAGAGTCAATATGGCAGGAAAAGTCATCCTTTCTTTGGTGGAAGGGCATATAAAGAAATAGCTAAGTGGAAATGGTGAAGCTTGTGAGGGAAGAGTGCCTCGTTGTGCAGAAAACCGCCTTAGATCTTTCACAGTTTTGTATTATTTCCAGCAAAGACTGCAACCTTGAGGACACACAACCAGTAGTTGACTAGTTCTGTTTTTCTTTAGAAGGATAAGCACATTAGGCCTTAAAGTGTCTTCAAAGGGGCCACCTACATCCTGGGTCTTTCTGGGGTTCTTGGAGGCAGGTCAAGGCTTGGAAGCTGTCTGGGAAATCCTGTGAGGGATCTCTGATGTAGCCTGAATTATTCACTCTTTCATTCCAAGATAGTGCAATTGAATGGAAGAAAAGGGCAGCCTACAGTGACTGAACCGTATGTTTCTGGGGGTGTGTTTTAAAGGGCAGGGATTCCTTTCTCCAGCCCCCCACTGAAGCACCAGTGACTCAGATCAGATCGGAAGATGGAGCACTTTGCTAAAAGGACTATGGTTTGGCTGATCATAGAGCACTGATCCTGATCAAGTCACTAGTATTTTTTTATTTTAGCTGACTAACAGAATCATCCAAAAAAGCATTTACTGAACACCTGCCACATTCTGGGCACTATGCTAGGCCCTGGAGGCAAAAAAGTTACCATACATAAAGCGCTTCACAAATCACATAAATGTTGTCTTCTTGCTCCTTTTCTGGGGAGATAGCATGTACACATAAAGGGAGCTTTGTGCAGTTTTAAGCTTTAATGCAATGGTAGAAGGACAGAAGAAATTGAACAGTAATAGTAGTATATATAGAGTAATTACCAAGAAAATGACTAGGTAGTTGGGGAGGAAGGGCCCCAGCAGTGGGGAATCAGGAAAGGTTCCTAGGGAAGGTGGAGCCTGAGCTGCATTTCAATAATGATTGCAATCAGAGAGATCAGTCTTACATAATGAAGGCCAAGCAAATCATTTCTGATGGACCCAACTGGGAAATAGCAGAAAATAATTGTCTTCTAAAGTACCCAGGAGTTTGGAAGGTTAGGATTGGTATTTTCAATAAAACTCTCATTTGCTTACTCATGTCTTTGACTTTTATTCCTTCTGCTGTTGACAAACCATGTGAACTTGCAGGAAAGGAATTAGTGGACCAGGTGTGTTTTCCAAATACCGTCATCACCCATCACCTTTTGATGACAGGCAGTTACACATGAGATGCAGAAGCTAACTTTTCAGGATTTAATTCATTGATGCAGAGATGCAGAGAAAGAAGAAGGAGAAAGAGATAGACACAGTCAGACAGATAGCAGAGAGACAGAGAAAGAGAGAGAAAAAAGAAAGAGACAGAGAAAGAGAGAGACAAAGACAGAGAGAAAAAGAGAAGAAAAAATGACAACAGAGAAAAAGAGACAGAGAAAGAGAGAGAGACAAAGACAGAGAAAAGAGAGATAGAGAGAGAAAGAGTAAGAGAAGAAAAAAAGAGAAGACAACAGAGAGAGAGAAGAAAGAGAAAAAGAGACAGAAGAAAGAGAAAAAGAGAGACAGATAAGAAAGATTTCAAATAGATGAATGGTTGGATGGATGGTAGATAGATAGCTGGATAGGTGAGTAGATGAATAGAGAAAGAATGGTAGATAAATATAGATAGGCAGGTGGATAAATAGGGTTTATATATATATATATGTATATATATATATATGTATATATATATATACATATATATATTTCAGTATACTTTTATTAACCACCATTTCACTGGCTTATGCAATCTACTGAATTATCCTCTTATTTTAATTGATAAATGGTTTTCCAACATATGTTTTTCATTATTGTAGGACTTGATTGGACAGAATGAGAGGAAGTTCACATTTTTACTTGCTGCATTATCCTATTTCAATAATAAGTAAGATCCTGCCAGGCCTAGGGAGAATGTTGTGATGGTCAGACACAATGATAGATGTGAAAGGAATCTGCAGAGTTAAAACAGAGTTTAAAACAAAGGAAATAGTACTCTAGCATAAATTACAATTTTATGAATTTCTTTAGTTGCACTATTGAGTCATGTTCTGTAATTTAACAGATAATAATTTAAGAAGAAGAAGAAGAGTTAGCGTTTATATGGAGTTTACTGGGGGCCCAGACACTGTGTTTAAGTATTTTACAATGATTATCTCTTTTGGTCCTTTCAGTAACCCTGGGAGGTAGGAGCTATCATTATCCATACTATTTTGTTGTTGTTCAGTCATTTTTTATTTGTGTCCAACTCTTTGTGATCTCACTTGGGGTTTTCTTGGCAAAGACATTGGAGTGACTTGCCATTTTCCTCTCCTGCTCATTTTAAAGAAGAGGGAACTAGAAATACATAGTAAGTGTCTGAGGCTGGATTTGAACTCAGCAGGATGAGTTTTCCTGACTCTGTTTTGTGCTTTAATCTATTGCATCCCCCAGCTGCCTCAAATACACATGGATGAGGCTTTGGGGGTTGGTCTGCTGACTAATTGACATTTATGTTCTAAGAATTTATTGACCTACTATCTCACAAGATTGTCATGAGGATCAAATTAGGTAATGTACAGGAGAACTCTTTGTAAACTCTAAAATACCATTTACGGCAGTGAATTCGTTGGATTCCCTGAGACCTGGAGGGACTGGGGAGGGCTCCATGGAGACATAGAATTTGAGCTTAGATATGGAAGGCACATCTTTCAAATAAGCAGTTATAGAGCAGGAAGGCACTATAATTAATTATGGGGTTTCAGTTAAATAGGGACAAGCGCTCTCTGATGAAAAGTCACATAGCAGGGAGGTTGGTGACTTCTGGAGTCTCTCCCAATTCTGACATTCCGTGATACCAGAGCCATTTATGAAACAATTGAATGATGCACATTTTAAAAACAATACTCACCAATATTTAATGTAAACAAGGGCTTACTGAAGCAGCTCATATTCCAGTTTTGGAGGGGATTGTTAAATTTTTATTATGAGCATTTAGATTTTTTAAATCTGCAGACACCACAAATCAGGGCTTGATTGACTGTTTTTGCTGATTGTCTAGACTTAAATAATGGAGAAAACCTTAGTAAAGCAGATTAAGCTTAAAGTGTGTTGTGTATACTTTCCCAGAATGCCAATTGTGAAACATTTCCCAGCATACTCTGGAGCATAAATGGGAAGGCATTTATAAAAATTCAGAGATGCCTTCTGGATGTAGATCATGGAACTATGATAAGATGGAAATTTCTCCTAACTGTACACAGCCCATAATTAGAGGGAATAAGCATTTATTAGGCGCTGTGCTGAGCAATTTATAACTGTTATCTCATTTGCTCCTCACAACAATTCTGGGAGATAGGTACTGTTATTATCTCCATTTTACAGAAGAAGGAACTGAGTCAGAGAGATATGAAGTGATTTGCCAACTGTCGTTCAGCTAATGTCAAAAAATAGATTTGAATTTAGGTTGTTGTACTCTAAGCCCAGTGCTCTATTCACATTAAGTCCATATAACTCTTGTGGGTGGTGGGCTATATGTCTGTATTTAAATCAGCTCTGTGTCTGTAGCAGGTTAGAATATTCAAGCTATTGCCAATCCCACCAATTAACTACTAGCTTATGACGTCACATTAGGATGGGTACCACTTATAGAATCTGAGCTTAGTTTATTTTTTTGGATATTTTTTGAGAAATAATATGGCTCATTGATTAGAAGACAGATTTTGGTATCAGGAAGACCTGGCACATAAAATTGCTATATGATCATGAGAAAGCCATTTAATTGCCCACTGTCCCCTTGCCACTCTAGAAATCTATAAATTGCAGGTGAATGGTCAGCCTGTACCATGAGAAACCACTTCCATACTGGGACTTCTCTAAACAAATGAAGTCATGAATCCATCCCCACCCCTAGCCCTATGCAATAAGTAACCAATTAAGCAATAAACATTTATTGAGTATTTACTATATTTAAAAGACTTATAATGGCTCATAAAAGGCTCATGATGGCTCATAATGAACTATGTTTAGACTAGTTAATCCCTAGGTTAGCTGAAAGATGATTTCTTTTCCAGTTGCAGCAAATTTCCAACCTAACTCCCCATAGAGGAATGGCTGATTACATCAGTAGAGGGAAGACCCTAACCAAAAAAGTCCAAATGTCTGGAGTAAAGAAATTATACTATTATGGGGAGGGGGAGCTTATAGATAGTAAAGACTTGAAGATTTATTTTCCTAATAGATTTTTCAAACTTTTTCATCTACTCCTATTTCCCAATACCAGTATTTTCTGATTTTTTATAGGAAATTGTAATGCACAGAGATGTCCTTATACCAATTAGGGCATTATCTTATTTCTCAGCTTCCCCTTGAATCCATCTTCCTTTTTAATAAAGTCACCCCTCTTCTGGAAAATATGAATTTCCATGTTCAGAAGTTTCATGCCCTCACTTAAGGCTGATCACAGATTTAATTTCATGCAAAACTGATTGGACATTTAGAACACTATGCACGCTTCAGCAATCTGGAGCCATTCTAATAAAATGTGGTTTTGTGGCTAGAATGCCCCCCTCCCCTTTTTTGCTTCTCTTGTCTCTGAAGATAGTTTTGTGTTTTTTTTTTTACTGCTGGGTTTTATACCTTATTTCTTAGTATCCAAATCACAGATGCCTCTATTACTCATTGTGGAACTTTGAGGCAAATGATACTCAGAAGAGATAGAGTTGAAATTTAATTACTTGAGATGCAATTTGCTTATGAAATTGAATATATTCAAAAAGTAAGAGCAATTTTGAGATTCAACCATAGAGGAAAGAATAATAGCTTTTCAAAATACAGATGAAAGAGATTTTCTTCTCCACTACTTATGTCCAGACTGGGAGAATTAGAATGATCTTAGTATATCATTTGACTGCATCACACTTCCCAGGGGTTATGATACTTTCCTTTAATATCATTTTGGAACTCCAAATTTTATCCCCATGCCTTATACTCTGAATGTGAAAGCAGTAAGAAAAAATATAATACCTTGAAATACAAGGGAAAATCTTAGTGATTGAAAACTTGTCATAGGTTTCATGTATAAATTAAAAGGTTATAACTTTTGTAAGTTAAATATTTTTAATTGTTTGAAACCATCTATATGAGTATTCTTTATCATAATGATTATTTCTGCCTACTAATAAATCAACTTTTGGAGATAGGAAAATGTGTGCTTGGATTTTGGGGAAAGGAGTTGTGTTATTTGCCTTTGGAACTAAATAAGATTATAATTTGGAAGGATTTTAGGAAGCTCTATAGTTTCCAATTGGGGGGGTAATTTTAATGGCTTAATCATACTGGATTGCCTTCCAGTGACGTCTCATAGCTACTAAGAATGCAATTGAAGAAAAAACTGAGGATGACCTCGGTGGGCAAAGGGTCTGTGTGGGTTTGAGGTAACTGCAGTGTGATAACGAGGGGATGGGGAGCAAAGGATGTCATCAGGAAAGCAATTAGCAAGCACTTACTGAGTACCAACCACTGTGCTGGGTCAGGGATTCAAATACAGTGAATGAAATGATCCTTATTTGCAATTTTTCATTCCAACTGGAAAATTAGCAAGTACATTTCTAAGTATATGCAGAATCAATATAAAGAAAATAAATAAAGTAGTTAAATATGAATAGGCAGCTAGGAGAATAAAAACAGGAGGGGAAAGAACGTTGGCTGGTCTGGCTCCCTAGTGGGAACAGGAGAGAGAATTTCCAGGGTAAGAAGGTGACAGAGACAAATAGTCTAGAGTGAGAAGGGCTCGGGTACCAAGGGAAGCTCCAGAGTGAGACAGCAGCTGAGGCGGAGAGTCAGAATCCGAACCAGGAAGGGAACAATTGGGACTCGGCTGTAATAATGTAGGTGGGAGGTAATGGGATCCTGAAGGTGGTAGCTCTGTGAGTGGATGTGAGAAAGGCTGGGAAGGGAGAAATGGCCAGGTCTGGTGAAAGCCTGGATGTGTGGAGGGAGAGGAGGCAAAAGTCTAGTGGGAGAATCAAGGATGGTTCATGGGCTATACGTTACCCATGAAATGTCACCTCTGGGGTGAATTAAGGAAGGGGCTGGAGGAGGGTACGAGGTTATGCAAGGTAGGTTACGGGATTCATATTAATGAGACCACAGATCTCATTAATTAAAATAGTATTATTACCAGGATTATGAGAGGAATACTAGAGACATCATGATTGTAGCCCTTAAGGAAATACAGAAAACTCTTGGCTAAAATCAAGCTGTAGAATTGTAATGTTGGGAAGGATTGCTAGAAGAAATCTAAGTCTGTATCTCTCTGCTTCTTGGTCAGTATTTATTTTTTCTGTCTCTTGGTGTCTTCCCTTTCTCCCTCCCTGTAATCTTTTTGTCTCTCTTCCCCCATTCCCATATCCCCATTCTCCCCCTTCCTTTCCCTTTCTCTCCCTCTTCTCATTTTCCTTTCATTCTCACTCTTTCTCTCTCCTCTCTTTCCTTCCTCTCCTTTCCCTTTTCTTCTCTCTCCTTCCTCTTTTTTCTTCTTCATTTTCTTTCTCCCTCTTCTCTTTTTTCCCCATCTCCTCGTCTCCATTTTCCTTTCATTCTTACTTCCCCTTCTTTCTCTTTTCCTTTCCTCTCTCTCTGTCTCCCTTTCCTTCTTATTTTTTCCTGCCCCTGTCTTTTATCTGCTCCCTTTCCTCTTTGCTTTCTCCTTTTTTTCTTCCTATCTTCCATTCTGAAATAGAATCTCATGTGTACAAATAACTCATGAAATGATCCAGATATGTAGAAATCCAGAAATCAGGAGAACTTCTGGCTCCCAATACTCCCTCATCTTTACCCCTACCTTGCCATGGTACCCTTTGACATGGATTGCTGTCTAGCCTCCAGAACAGCCCAAATATACAGATTAGGACTAGCCACAAAAGCTAAGCTTGTGCTCTCTGACACATCCCATTGAGCATCAATTTAAGAATGAATCCATACCTGTCAGTGATACATACTCTTCTTGTGTTTCCCTGAATAATCATTAGAAGTTAATGGATATCTTAATTCACAGCCCAAGGAATAGAGTGCTTAATGAGTGAAAGGCAATTAATTTTTTAGGAGGGAAAATATCTTTGCATTTTATCCCTTGCCTAGAGCAGAGAAACCAAATGCATACATTACACAAATATGCTAAAATTGATTATTTTTCCTCTCTCTTCCACCAGGATGGCACCAAACAGAAAAGAGAACGGAAAAAGACAGTGTCATTTAGCAGCATGCCCACAGAGAAGAAGATCAGCAGCGCGAGCGACTGCATCAATTCCATGGTCGAAGGCTCCGAGCTCAAGAAGGTTCGCTCCAATTCTAGAATTTACCACCGGTATTTTCTCTTAGATGCCGACATGCAGTCCCTGCGATGGGAACCCTCCAAGAAGGACTCAGAGAAAGCCAAGATTGACATTAAGTCAATCAAGGAAGTGAGAACGGGAAAAAATACAGATATTTTCCGCAGCAATGGGATTTCGGACCAGATCTCCGAAGACTGCGCGTTTTCGGTGATCTATGGGGAGAACTACGAGTCCCTCGACTTGGTGGCCAACTCTGCCGACGTGGCCAACATCTGGGTCACGGGGCTGCGGTACCTCATCTCTTACGGAAAGCACACGCTGGACATGATCGAGAGCAGCCAGGACAACATGCGGACTTCTTGGGTTTCCCAATTGTTTAGCGAGGTTGATGTAGACAATTTTGGACACATGTCTCTATGTAGTGCTGTGCAGTGCATCAAAAACCTAAACCCCGGCTTAAAAACAAGCAAAATTGAGCTGAAGTTCAAAGAACTGCATAAGTCAAAGGACAAATCGGGCACCGAGGTGACGAAGGAAGAGTTTGCCGAGGTTTTCCACGAGCTCTGTACCCGGCCCGAAATTTATTTCCTGTTAGTTCAGTTTTCGAGCAATAAAGAATTCCTTGATACTAAGGACCTAATGATGTTTTTAGAGGCAGAGCAGGGGGTGGCCCACATCGACGAAGAGGTCAGCCTTGAGATTATTCACAAGTATGAGCCGTCCAAAGAGGGCCAGGAGCGGGGCTGGCTCTCCATAGACGGCTTCACCAATTACCTTATGTCCCCAGATTGTTATATTTTTGATCCCGAGCACAAGAAGGTTTGTCAGGACATGAAGCAGCCTTTGTCCCATTATTTCATCAATTCATCTCATAATACCTACCTGATAGAAGACCAGTTCCGAGGCCCATCAGATATCACGGGCTACATCCGGGCTCTTAAAATGGGTTGTCGGAGCGTGGAATTAGACGTGTGGGACGGGCCGGACAACGAGCCCGTGATTTATACGGGCCACACCATGACCTCGCAGATAGTCTTCCGGAGTGTGATCGATATCATTAACAAGTATGCATTCTTTGCGTCTGAATACCCTCTCATTCTCTGTCTAGAAAATCACTGTTCTATCAAACAGCAGAAGGTCATGGTCCAACACATGAAGAAGATTTTGGGGGACAAGCTCTATACGACGTCCCCCAACATGGAGGAATCCTACCTGCCTTCTCCTGATGTCCTGAAAGGGAAAATACTCATTAAGGCAAAAAAGCTCTCCACCAACTGCCCTGGGTTAGAGGGAGACGTCACCGACGAAGACGAGGGAGCGGAGATGTCCCAGAGAATAGGGAAGGAAAACGTGGAGCAGGCCAACGTGGTGCCTGTAAAACGATTTCAGCTGTGCAAAGAGCTCTCCGAGTTGGTGAGCATCTGCAAGTCGGTTCAGTTCAAAGAGTTCCAAGTGTCCTTTCAGGCTCAGAAGTACTGGGAGGTCTGCTCCTTTAACGAAGTGCTCGCCAGCAAATACGCCAACGAAAATCCAGGGGACTTTGTCAATTACAACAAACGCTTTCTGGCCAGGGTCTTCCCCAGCCCCATGAGGATTGATTCTAGCAACATGAACCCCCAGGACTTTTGGAAGTGCGGCTGTCAGATCGTTGCCATGAACTTTCAGACCCCCGGTTTGATGATGGACCTGAACATCGGGTGGTTCCGGCAGAACGGGAACTGCGGCTACGTCCTGCGGCCGGCCATCATGAGGGAGGAGGTCTCTTTCTTTAGCGCCAACACAAAGGATTCTGTCCCCGGGGTGTCCCCACAGCTCCTCCATATCAAAATCATTAGCGGACAGAACTTTCCCAAGCCTAAAGGCTCGGGTGCCAAAGGGGACGTGGTGGATCCATATGTCTACGTGGAAATCCATGGAATCCCCGCAGACTGCGCCGAACAAAGGACAAAAACGGTGAACCAGAACGGAGACACTCCCATTTTTGATGAAAGTTTTGAATTTCAGATCAACCTCCCAGAGCTGGCCATGGTGCGCTTTGTAGTTCTGGACGACGATTACATCGGGGATGAGTTTATCGGGCAGTACACCATTCCCTTTGAGTGTTTACAGACTGGCTACCGGCACGTCCCGCTGCAGTCTTTGACTGGGGAGGTGCTTCCTCACGCATCTCTGTTTGTTCATGTGGCTATCACTAACAGGAGGGGAGGAGGGAAACCGCACAAGAGGGGCCTTTCTGTCAGGAAAGGGAAAAAATCCAGGGAATATGCCTCTTTGAGAACCTTGTGGATTAAAACAGTAGACGAAGTATTCAAGAACGCCCAGCCGCCTATACGGGATGCCACAGACTTGAGAGAGAACATGCAGGTACATTTCTTGTTTCTTAAAAAGCCACCCTTTGGTGGCTCAACTCTCAGATGTATACTGTTTACACTGTGAATAATGATTTGTAAATGTCCATCGCATTCAAAATATTTTTCATTTATTACATTTTCCTCCCCTGCCTCCATCAACCAGGTTTTTTAAACTACAAGTGAATATTCTTGTGCTGAAAAATGGATGATAATTAAAAATAATTAACTCTTGGTACAAGAGCTTGCTAATAGAGCTTTTTTCTTCCTAGGAAAATATAAATGAGAAGCAGAAATGATATCTGTAAATGTTCCTTAATGTAAATACAACTGAATGTATCTTCAGGAAATGCAACAGGGGCCTGTGATGTTCCTGTACCTTCTATAATGTATTTATGCTGGATGGTTTCAGAGGAGGAGCTCGGGAAATAATTGCTGGTTGATGGATTCATTTGCTTAGTTAAGATTGTTTTAGAAGACTTTTTTTTTTTCTAAATATCTAAAAATAGGCACTCATTTGTTTAAACAAAGACTCTAAGGTATCTATGTTTATAGTAGGAGATAAGGACTGCCTATGTGGAGAGTATAATGGTGTCTAAAAGTAATCAAACAACAAATTACTTGCCAAGCAGCTACCATATGGCTGGTGGATGGATGCTCCAGTTGGCCTGGGTTCCGCGCTGCCTCTGAGGCTTACTAGCTGTGTGGCCATGAGGAGGCCCGTAGATTGAATGATACTTCCACGTCAAGTCCTAATCTTATTCCCCGGGTGGCCTTGGGCAAAAGTTCATTTCTCTGAACGCTGATTCCTCATCTATCAAAGGAGGAGGTTGGCCTAAATAACATAAACATATGATCCTGTGGTCTAAGTCCCTCAATCTCTCAGAATTTCAATGTCTCCATCTTTAATGTGGGGATGAAACCTCTGAAGAACCTTTCTCTTTGAGTAATCTACTGGCTCTAATCAGGCATATAGTTTTTGGCAAACCTCAAAGTGCCATTTAAATGTCATTTATAATTAGTAAGTACTAAGGGTTATAGAAGATAAAAAAAATCCAAAAATCTGGGTAGCAGCCAATTGTAGAATATTCTCTGGAAGGTTAGGTACCTTAAAATAATAGGAAAAATGGAAATGACCACAATGGGAAGTTGACTGGCTGTAAAATCTGCCATGTGATTTTCACACATCTTTCTTAAGTGTTTTTACCCCTCGCTAGCCTCAAGACTGTTTCTTATACCCTCTGTGACTTTAGGCTAATGCTTCAATCAAGTAGCATTTATTAAGTGACTGCTGTGTACAGGCACCCAGGCTAAGCAGCAATTTGAGGGGGGGGGGTCTCAGTTTGTTTCCCTGTTGGTAAAGTGAGTGGAAAAAACTAGATGACTCCTGTGGTCTTTGTAGCTCTGGAGGGCTTGTGTATTCACTGATCTATAAAATCTTTTATTGGTCAGTTCTCAGTTCTCAGTCCCCATTGTCACTGGGGGCTGTGCAATCTCTTACTTAGTTGGGAATGTTATCTGAGTTCAGGTCTCTCTTTTAAGATCTGGACATATAACTCTCAATCCCCCAAGGAATTTTGGAGGAGAAAGGGTCTCCTCCTTGGGAGTTTCCTATGAAATCAAAGGGTTGATACCAAAAAAGAGGGAAAGGGGAGCATGCAATGAAAGCACCCCGCTCTTTCTTGGAGTATAAGAATTGATCTAGCATTAGCCATTACTGTCCACAGGGACTGTGTGCTGCTCCCCAATGCAATGATGCGTTCATCCAGGATACCGGCCATCTCTATAGCTTTTCCAAGATCTAAGTAGCAAAAAACTGTCCAGAAACAGACAAATAGAGAAAATTCTGATTTACTCGATTGGTAGGGGTTTATTAGTTTTCACAAAGATAATTTGGAGCATGGAGCACAACCATGAATTATTTTTGAACAGGTAAACTGGGCAGAGATGTAATTTTATGCAAAAAAGATATTTTATTAATTCATAACCCTGGGATTTTATGGAGGTGGATCTTTCCTCTACCAACATGCTCCCTTTTCACATAGTAGACAGGTTTGAGGAGTCATTGTGGCTGAAAATTTTATCATTTTGTGGGCGACTTGGTAATGAGCATCTCCTAACTGAGGCTGGTCCTCGGATGATGTACGGCGGAGGTGGCAAAAAGATACAGGGATCAGTTTGATGCTTATATTGAAGTGGCAATAAGAATCAACCAAAAATAACCCAGAATGATTGCTTAAGCACCCCCTCCCTAAAACAAAGATAATTGGCAAAAGTCACAATCATTAGTCACTTCTGTAGGCTGTTGTTAAATGTGTTTTTCTTTCTCGTACCCCCACTTGTAGTTGCCAACTCTGCTCAGATTGACATCCCTATATATACATTCATTCATAATTACCTTGCCTGGCTCAGAGTCATGGACCATAGATTTTGAACAGGGAAGCTATCTAGTCCTATGACCTCATTTTACAGGTGGGAAAACTGAGACCCAGAGAGGTTAGATACTTCCCCTATTGGTGGCAGTCTGTGAATATGAATACTAAAAATTTGTAATGATGATGATATTGGTGATATTGCGGGAAGAGGTCATGGACTTGCATGATGAATTCCCAGCACTGATACAGATTACAATCTTTCTGCCACTTAGAGCCTTAGTTCCTGGAGGCCTGAGGAGCTTTATCAAGTTAACTTTGGTCACATATAAGCATGTCAGAGGTAGGACTAAATCCAGATTTCCTTGAACCCAAGTCTGGCCCTATATCTGCTATCCCATGGCGCTTCACAATATTGTTCTTTATACTGGGTGTCCCAAAAGTCTTAGGACAGTTTTAAGTATTTTAGATATTGGGAATACCTAGTATAATAGTGATAACAACAGTTCGTATTTGTACAAACCTTTACTCTAGTCAAAGCCCTCTCCTCATTATAACCCAATGATAAGCCAGGTAAAGTTGTATTAACCCCATTTTGTTGATGAGGAAACTGAGAGCTGTCTTGCTAAGTTTGAGCCAAGACCCTTACTTAGGCCCAGGATGCTTTCTGCAGTCTCTGCCTCTCATTACAAAGTATCCTTGAGTTTTCTTAAATGGATATTCTTGTACAGTGAGAACCCAGAGGCCTCTGGGAACAAACATGACAGTGTATGTAGAAGAAGAAGATCAGTTAATTCAGAAAACCAAGGCTGAGCCTTCTGGGGCTACATGCTCATGACAGGGTCACTGGCTAACCACCTACTCAAAGGGCATTTGGAACTGGAGCCAGCCCTGACCCAAGCATTTGTCAGCTTATTGCAGGAAATAAGCAAGTGAGATTCAAATTTCTCTAAACTTCACCTTTCTCTGTGGTAAACTTGGCACTTATTTCAAACATGAAATAAAACTGACTTTTTAAAATACATTTTCCCCTTTGAAGGAAGACAGGAGCTCGTTTTGGGGTGTTCACAGTTGTGTATCAATAAATAAAGCAAGCTTTAGTCCAGAGAAGTCATGCCCTCCAGAAGAATTTCAATTCTTGCCTTTTTCAGTGCCCGATTAACTTCTGGTTACAGATGTCCATGACCATATTTACTTTGGAAAATTAATTCTTTTTTCTTTTCCAGATAAAGTGATCCTCGTCAGATTTGCTCATGGCTCTGTTCGTGGCCATTGTGCCGGGCCACTCGAGTATGACGCAAAGTGTCCTGAGGGAGGAAATGACTCCCAATGAAGTAACTCCTTTCTCTCTCTTTAACAGAACGCAGTAGTTTCATTCAAAGAATTATGCGGACTCTCTTCTGTAGCAAACCTCATGCAGTGCATCCTGGCCGTGTCGACACGCTTACTGGGACCTGACAACACACCCTTGGTGGTTCTGAATCTCAACGATCAGTACCCCACGATGGAGCTGCAAGGGATCGTGCCGGAGGTTCTGAAAAAGATCGTCACCACGTACGACATGGTAAGTGGCTCTCGGAGCCGTTCACAGCTGAACGGGAAGGGCGTCCCGCCTCATGCTTTCATCCCTGTGGTAGAAGTGTTGCTCCCTTGCCTGTGAGGTACTTGGGGTTTTTGTTTGTTTTGGTGAGACCAGGTCTTTGAGCTATTCGGTCCCCAACCAGGGCAGCATCCCAGGACCCTCCTTGTTGACCTGCCGATCTCAGCTCCGAACTCCTGAGCTTGCAGGATCCAGCGGGCTCACCTCCCCTGTTACGGAGCCTGCTGCGAGGCATTAGATGAGGTTGAATGATTTTCACATAAGATCTGGCCTTTCTGGGGCTGTGCTCGGGGGCAGGGGCCACATTTCAGGGACAGTGTAGATACCCAAGGTGGCAAGTGGCCCTGTGAGCATTGGTTGGGGGACCTGGGGGAGAGGCTTAAGCCAGGGTTCTGATAACTGTCGTTGGGCATTTGAAAGGCTGCCTCGCGGATTCTACTTCATTGAGCTATTTCATTATTCACCTAGCACATAGTAGGCACTTAGATACTCTCTGCTGGGCCCAGAAGAAAAAGCTGGGACCAGTGAGTGGAAATTGCAAGGGGATAGATTTCTTTTCTGTTTGTTTGTTTATGTTAAATATGATACAAATATATGTTAAATCTAATTGATACATATTTATACAATTATCTTGCTGCACAAAAAAATGAAATCAAACCAGAAAAAAAAATGATAAAGAAAATAAAAAGCAAGCAAACAACAACAAAAAAAAGTGAAAATACTCTGTTGTGAACCACACTCAGTTCCCACAGTCCTCTCTCTGGGGGAAATGGCTCTTCATCACAAGACCATGAATCACCTCATTGTTGAAAAAAGCCATATCCATTACAGCTGATCATTGTATAATAATGCTGTTGCCATGTACAATGATCTCCTGGTTCTGCTCACTTCCCTCAACATAAGTTCCTGTAAGTATTACAGAACAATAATTTCCTTTTTAAAATTTTTTATAATTATAACATTTTTGAGTACATATGCATGGGTAATTTTTTACAACATTATCCCTTGTACTCCCTTCTGTTTCCAGTTTTTCCCCTCCTTCCCTCCACCCCCTCCCCTAGATGGCAGTCATTCCCATACATATTAAATATGTCATAGTGTATCCTAGGTACAATATGTGCAGAACCAAATTTTGTTGTTGTTGTTGCAAAGGAAGAATTTGGGGAGAAAAACAAAAAATGCAAACAGTTTACACTAATTTTCCAATGTTCCTTCTCTGGGTGTAGCTGATTCTGACCATCATTGATCAATTGGAATTGGATTAGCTCTTCTCTATGTTGAAGATATCCACTTCCATCAGAATACATCCTCATGCAGTATCATTGTTGAAGTGTATAATGATCTCCTAAGAACAATAATATTCCATAACATTCACATACCATAACTTACTCAGCCATTCCCCAGCTGATGGGCATCCCCCAGTTTCCAGTTTCTTGCCGCCACAAGAAGGGCTGCCATTTTTGTACATGTGGGTCCCTTTCCTAGAAGAAGCCAGATTTCAGGAAAACTTTGCTGGTTGTAAAAGTTGTCCCAAAGTAGAATCTCAGGAGTGCAGCCGCCGAGCACTTGTTCAGGCCTGGGCTGGGCGGCCTTGGCTGTTCCAACCAAGAGATTCTATGACTCTGTGAGGAAAAGAAACCCTAACAAAACCCACCTGCTTCTAGAGATACGCTAAGGCTTCCTTTAGGTGAACAAAGGCTAGGGAAGACAAGTGGAGAAGAATTTATAAATAAGTGTCTGCAATTTAGTACATAGATAATTGGAATGAAAAATCCTGTTCCTGTTCCCTTTATTTGTTCCCTCTAAACTCTGGCTGAAAGCCTGATTCTGATGTTAAAGTTGCAAAGGATTTGAACCAGCTTAAGTACCAAATGCACCTGAATACAGTGGATATTCTAAGACAAGAAACAATAAAACAAGGGAATAAATAAACAAGAACTCTTCACCTAGAGAGAACCTGACACTTGGGAAACTATTGGAGAAAATAGAATTATGGCTTTAAAATATGTAAAAGACATGAAAAAGGGTCCCCTCCTTTATATTTCTGCTGTGGTTTACTCTAAGGTGGTGAGTTTTTTGGCTGCCCATGCTGTGTTTTACTGGAAATGCAATTCCAACAGCACTTTTTAAGGGCCTACTATTCTATGCATATGGCAGTGGCTAGAAAGGAAGGAAAGAGGAAATACTAAGGACAATTTAAATGATTGTAAACTTAATCCACAAACAAAAAAAGGGCTGGGTGCTTTGCATTCTTAGACATCCTCTTTTCACTGACTAAGGTCAGACTGGCTTTAACCCCTTCAGAACCACTGGGGTTCTTAAAGATTATAACCATTTTTAAAAATTGTTTTCAATTTCATTGGACTAGAGAGCTCCAGATGAGGAAGCCTCATGAACCTCTTCTGTGCAATTCACAGTCCTAAGAAGCCAGATGGCTAGCCCAAGGTCACATAGCCAGTCCAGGTCAGAAGGGAGTTTAACTCAGGTCTTTCTGACGTGGAGCCAACTTTCCATTGACCATACCATGTAGCCTCTCAGAATACTGAAAGAACTCATTAATTCCACCTTAATTCTTCTAGAGGCAGTTCAATACAATAGAAAGAACATAGGTTTCAAGGGCAAAGAATGTGAATTAAAATCCTTTAATATGATGGGGAAATGATTTTGCTTTTCTGGACTTAAGCCCAGAAATTAGGAGAATGCAAGTGGAAGCTAGGTGGCTTACTGGAAGTCCTGGATTCAAATGTAGCCTTAAACCCTTTCTAGTTTAGTGAACATGGGCAAGTCACCTAGCCCTGTGGCTTAGTTTCCTCATCTGTAAAATAACCTGGAGAGGGAAATGGCCAACCACTCCAGTGTCTGTGCCAAGAAAACCCCAAAACAAAACTCTGTGATTACATGAACTGCCATTTCTTCGAGGATTTACAAAAGGGGCTTCATGAAGTGAGTGACATCCCTGGTCAGAGATAGAAGTGGGCCCCAGACTAGAGTGGGCCTGTGACCTTGGGGTGACTGGCCCTCTTTACTTTGAAAGTCTGCATTAACGGAAGTTGTGTAGTCGAGGTAGAAAATTTCAATTTCAATGGCTGATAATCCTATGGATGGGAACATCTGTTATGTTCATCTTACTTTATTTTTGTGTTATGAAATGATCAGGCAAAACATTCTGATTTAATTAAAATTAAAAATGAGGAATTTTGTGCTCTATAATTTAGAATTCCAATAGCTCTGATGCCTTATGCCTCTGGCTTTGTCTATTTCCTTCTCTCATTAATTCTGTCTGTTTAAATTAAGTAATGAAAAGAGCCAAAATAAATTTATATCATTGTTACAGCTGTATTACCAAAAAAATGTCTTCTGGTATTTTATGGTCACTTTTCATTGGAACTAATATATATATATATATATATATATATATATATATGTACATATATATATATATATGTATATATATATATATGTATATGTATATATATATATATATATATTTTTTTTTTTTTAGAAAAAAGTTCATAGTTTCTCTTCTTAGGACAATGTATTATCATCATCCAAAATGAGAGTTAGAATGAGATATTGAAGAACTAGCTAAAAGAAGAGAATAAATATTTGAGGGCCCCTTCTTACTCCTCATGGGCTGTGATTTCATAAAATATTGATAAGCAGCATAGAGAAGGCCCTCAGCCTTTAATGTTCAGAATACTAATTCCAGACATTTATATAGCATTTTAAGGTTTCCAAAGTATTTTATAAGTATTATCTAATTTTGTCTTCATAAAATCCTGAGAGGGAGATGCTATTTTTATTCATATTTTACAGAAAAGGAAACTGAAGTGGACAGAGGTGAAGCGAATTGACCAGCTGGTGGTGTGTATCAGACACTGGCTTTGAACTCAGCTTTTCCTGATTCCAGGCCCAGTGCTCTTATCAACTGCACACCTTGCTGCCTGGGGGCCTTTACATTTTTATTTTTTATCCTTAAAGAGTTTTCTATGGCTCTTGATCAAAAATTCACCTTAGAACATGTTTATTTTTCTTTGACATCTTACCTTTGGAGATGAGACATTGTAAGTCTTCCTGAACTCCCCTTTGTAATCTGAGAACAAAAAATGGAAAATCGCCAACATATATATAATGCTCTAACATTTGCCAACTTTTTTCCCTCCCAACAACCTCATGAAGTAGCTTTTTAAAATTATGCCATTTTTACAGATGAGATATGTACAATGAGGCTATGATGCTAGAAAGTATCAGTTCTTGGATTTGAACCCAGATGTCCTGGGTCTTAAGTTGCACATGTTTTTCATGCCTTGGTTCTGCTTCTTGATGAATATCATGCTGTAAAAAATATTTTTACCAGTATGTTCCCTTTCTTATGAATCTGTTCTATAGTTCCTTTTTCATTTTCATTATTAGTTTATTGGTGGTGACCTCCTTCTAGTATGGGTCAAGAAATGAAGAGTTGGTTGGTCCATTCAGCTGTTAAAGGTCATTCATTTTATGTGGATTAAATGATTTCTGTCTTATATGATGTGATTTGTCTAGCACGTAGGACAGTGACTGGTACATAGTAGGTGGTTAATAAATAGTAGTTTATTACTGACTGATTGAGAATGCTCTATTTAATTCTGGGTCTCTCAGTCTTCTCTATTAACCTGTGATTTGAATTGTTCACTCAGTAAAAATCTCTTTATTTTCCTATGGTGGAAACTATTAATAAAATTAAATATAGGAGATTTCTCTTCCTTCTTACTTATTAGCTTTGATCAGGATTTTCCATAAAAAGAAAGTATAGACATTGGGTTCACTCAACCACATCTTGTATAGTGTTGATTTAGCTTTTTATTTTGTTCTTGGCCCTTTTTAAATGTGCTGAAGAGATGAATTACATTTCATAAGAAATGGATTCTGACCATCTGGGCCAAACCAGAGATGATTTGTAATAAGGTTACTATTGATTTCTGCCCTCCTTTGTGGATTATTTTATCATTGGACTGCTACAGAAGACAGTATTAAAAAGCTTCTTTTAATTGAAGGTGTCAACTTTGCCAGCCGCTGTAGTGGGAATACAAAGGCTAGGGAGTCTGGCTCAGCTGGAAGACAAGAGTGAACTTGGAGATCGCTGGGGTGAGAAATGAAGTCTTTCAGTAAAGAAGGGGTGGGTGGGGTGGGGTCCTCAAAAGGAAGAATCAGGAACCCACAAGCTCTAGTTTCAGATCTTGTGGTTGGGTATGGGGTGACTGTCAATACAAAGAGAGTTTGAACTACAATTACTCTGTCACGATCCAAGTCCCATATCACTCTCCCATCATGGGAGTTAGGGCCATAGCATCCCTGTGAGCTGGAAAATCTGCATAAAAATTTTTGGCCTTCCCTTCAGTACCAAAGAAAAAGTGAATTTTTCTTTGTCTTTTATAGGATGTTTACAGTGTTAAAATATAGAACATATTGATATTATATGATACTTTACTTCTGTTATGCATTTCTGAATTTCTTAGTATGTTCTTTGTCATCTGCTGACTTTGTCATGCTGTCATGTAGCTTCTGCAAAACTTTCAAAAATTTCTCTTTTAATTTCTTTACCAACCCACAATATATCAAAACCATGAGAGAGAATGTCACAGTGTGGAAGAAATAACCATAGTTTAGTTTTTACTGGGAAGACTAAAGCTAGTTGTGCAAAGCTAACCACTCAGCCAGTCGAAGGGGAGAAGCTTTGGTTTGAAGTCAGTGAGTCTGTCGACAAGTGATCATTACTATTGTCAGGTACTGTCTTAGGCAGGAGGGGTATACATATAGTAAATGGAATCCCTGTTCATCAGGGGCTCATCTTCTAAAGTGGGTGGGGGACAGTATAAAAATATCACATATAAATATATACAGAATAACTGTAAAGAGAATAAATAATGATAAGTTTAAAGTTAAATATTTAATTTAATTTAAAGTTATATACCAAGTCATTTGAGAGAGAGGTCATTAGCAGGAAGGGAGGGGTGTTTTGATGTCACCAGCAGATGAGAAAGAACATTGTAGAGAGGGAAGTTCAAATGAGCGTTATCCTAAAGCTAAATTTCCAATTTTCCTACAAGAGCTGTTGCAGTGAGAAGCTCTAGTTTCCTTCAAGATTTAGTCACATTCCACAGCTCTCTATATGAAGCTTTTCTCCCCAGGGATTTGTCCCTTTTTCCTCCTGAAAAATAACCTTCTATTTTTGGCTTATATCTGGTATACATCTGGATATGAAGATTTTTCCTCCTCTTTTAGAATATAAATTGCTTGAGGGCAAGAATTCTTATTTTTGTCTTTGTAGCCCAAAAACCTGGCATATGGTAGTTGCCTAATAAATGCTGATTTAGGACAAAGTCATTGAGATACAGATGTTTAAAAGTGAAGAAATGAAGTTCCTCCTCACCTTATTTTGCCTATTATTCCTCTCCGCCTGATGCACATATTAGGTCCTTATTGACTGTTGGGTTGGATTATTTGATAATAAGGAACTTATAGAAAGACTTCAGTCGAGTGTCCCGGCATTCACCTTGAAGGAGGTCATATATCAATAAATGGTGGCTGGATTGAATAGCTGTCTGCCTCGGTCCGAGGCAGCCCAGAATTCTCCTTGGGAGACATCGCCAGAAACCTTAATGGAGTTCTGCTGCGTTGATAACATGTTGTCAGATTGGGAATTTCCATTAAAATGGAACTCAAAGAGCTAGTGGATCACTTGACAGGCCAGGAGACAGTCTTATTTTTAATTTTCAAAGTGGAACAACAACAGCAGAAAGGATCAGCAATGGTGAGTATTGCATAAGTACCTGAATAATTGAGAAACAAGAGCATATCATTAGCATCACATTTGGCTCTTGAGCAAGCCTCCTTGGAGCTCTTTCTTATGTTGATATGAATAAGCAAAGTGGAAAGTTGGGTTGTTATTCAATAAAAATGGAGCTGTCAATCAAGAGGCATTTATTAAATGTCTGCTGTGTGCCTGGTACTGGAGCTCAAAGACCAACATGAAACAGCCTCCACCCTCAGCGAGCTTCCATTCTATCTGTACAGTCAGGATAATTCAAGAAATGGTCCTAAAGCTCTGCATTGACATGCGATTTATGTGGGAGATTGCCCATTTTTCATTCTCAAGAACCTTCACTCACTCTACTCTGGAGGATTTTGGACGATGGAGGAGATCCCAGTCCCTAGTGAAATCGGGAGATCTTCCTTCTGAGCCCAAGCTTGATAAGGGATCACATGTTAAATTGAGAGCTGTGAAATTTTACCACCATCATTGGGGAGTACATGGTGGAGGGCCGACTTAAGACTTGATTCCAGGGTCCACCGCTCTATGGACTTGCACACACAGACTCAGTTATTTGCTGTTTCACATATATCCGTATTTTCTCTCAGTAACTCATGAGCTCATTGGGAGACAAGACTAGGTCTGTTACTGCTATATCCCCATAAGGCTGAGTGTGGCACTGAACCACGGGGGTATGCAGTTGGTATTTGTTTATTAACAGCCAGGTTCACACTGTCCATGGTAACTGAACTTGATTTCATTCAGTTCAATGAGCAGAGTGCCTGGCCCTGTAGGAGGTTAGGGGATGTACCAGATAGTCCCTACCCTTGAAGAGCTTCCATTCATCTGATATTTCCCTGAAAAATGACCAAGATGCTCTTCTCATTGGACACATCTTTTTCAGTGCTCACCATTTATTCCTGTATCACCTAAATTACTTCTTTGGGATAAATTGATTTGAGTATTTGAAGCAAAGTGATATCGTTGATGGGCGTCTCTCACTTTCAGAGTGAGGAATAATGAATGTCCACCTTAGTCATTGCTAAGAGATAACTAAGAAAAAGAAAATGGCATGGCCAGTGACATATAATTTGTGAAAAGAAATGGCTTCCTAGATAAGGGCTTTTGTAAAAAAAAAATATGAATTTGATTTTTTTGCCTTTATTGAAATTTGTCTTGAAGTATTGAACGTGACTGTCAGGATCTAGTTTTTTTTTCTTCTTCTTTTTCAATTTTCATAGATTACAGAATCTATTTGAGTTTGCTTTGAGATTGACTTCTGTTTTGTTTTGTTTTCGCAACAATCTTGGAATGGTTCCTTTGTTACTTTCAAATTCTGTTTTGTTTGGACCAAAAAAGAGACAAGAGCACATCACTGGTGTTTGCTTTGGGTCCCTCCTTTTTAAACATGAAAATAGTGATGAAATTTACCATGAACAATGTTTGGCTCAGTATTTGGTGTTCAGGAACTTACCCATGGAGATCATTTCTTTCAGATTCTTTTACTTATAGAATGAGGAAGGTCTATTGATCTAGAATATGGCTTCTAGAGTTCAAAGAAATACCCACAGTCTGTTCTCCCTACTTAGAGTTTAGAAAACTTTTACCAACTACTCTGGTCCCAGAAAAGAAATGAGTCCCTTTTGTACCCCCTCCTCTTCACACAGAATGGAAGCTTTTTGAGGGCAGGGACTATTTGATTTTATCCGTCTGTCCCCAGCACTTGTCATGATGCTTTCCTCATAAAGTTCAAGAAATATCTGTTAAGAGATTGAATGGATGAGTGCCAGTGATCCTTAGTTGAAAACTATGCTTCTTAATTGAATGTGAGAGTATCTAGTTATATATGACTGTGTTCACTGCTATGAAAGAATTTTATCTATCGATCTGTCTGTTCATCCATCTGTCTATCCATCCATCTCTCTGTCTACCTACCTATCTATTCATCCTTCTATTTATCATCTATGCATACATACATATATACATATACAAGTATACACATATGAAATGTAATGATGTTAAAGCATTTAGCACAATATCTAGCTCATAATAAGTGCACACACACACATACACACACTCAGTTTCCTCATCTATTACAGAGGGGATGATAATAGTACCTATACCCTAGAGCTGTTGTGAAAATAAAATGAGACTTATTTTCACAATCAATATTTATTTTATTTTTCCTTCTTCTGGATTCTTTTTTTTTTTTATTATTAAAGCTTTTTATTTTCAAAATATATACATAATTTTCACTCTTTTGTTGTTTGCTTGCATTTTATTTTTTCTCATTTTTTTCCTTTTTGATCTGATTTTTCTTGTGCAGCAAGATATTTGTATAAATATGTATGCATGTATTAGATTTAGCATATATTTTAACATGTTTAACATATATTGAATCACCATCTAGGGGAGGAGATAAGGGAAAGGGGGTGAAAATTAGAATACAAAAATTAGAATACAGTTTTGCAAGCATCAATGTTGAAAAATTATCCATGTATATGTTTTGAAAACAAAAAAATAATAAAAATATGCATAGATAATTTTCAGCATTTGCCCTTGCAAAACTTTGTATTCCAAATTTTTCCCTCCCTCTTTTCTTTGACTTAGAATATAGCTTCTTATTGTGGAAAAGAAATTTCCACAGTTATCATGAAGTACAGGAAAAATCATATCAAAAAGGAAAAAATGAGAAAGAAATCAAAATGCAAGTAAACAACAAGAAAAAGAGTGAAAACACTATGTTAAGTACTCAGTCCCCACAGTCCTCTCTCTGGGTGCAGATGGCTCTATTCATTGGAACTGGCCTGAATCATGGAACAACATTTTAAAAGAACTTTGCAAACCTTAAGGTGCTCACTATCATTATTGTTGCTGTTGTTGTTAATGAGTTAAGCTTTACAAAGTAATTTATTTATAAATGCTATTATTCCAATTTTATGGAAGAAGAAATTGAGGTTGAAAAGCATTAAAGTCTCCAAGTAGAATAGACTTCAGAAATCCTCCAATAAATAGAAGTTTTTAACCTTGAATAGGTGGGGAAAGACTCTAAAATTTTTGTTTGGATATTTGGCTAATTATATTTAAAGTAATGAATTGGTTTCCTTATAATCCCACATATTTTATTTTATGCATTTGGAGGAGTCTTAAGGGTTCACAATACTTCCTGAAGGATCCACCTCACACACAGACACATAACACATGAACATGTAGAGTTAAGATTCCCTGATTAAATCCCTAATCAAAGTTCCCTCTGACATCCCCAACAAGTGGCTCTTTGGCCATGTTTGCTTGACCTCCAGGGAGGCAATCATTCTACTAAGAGTTAGTTGATAAGTTTTTTCCCCTTTCATGCAACCTAAAGCTGTCTCTTGCTCCTTTCACCCAGATTAGCTAGTTGCTTTAACATACTCTCTTGGTTGACCATTGCCCACCATTTTAGCCAAAAAGAGTCCTTTTGGCTTGGATTCTGCCATGTGTGATGTTAGTTACCACTTCAGTTTTGTACAAGATTTGCCAAGTCATTTAAGTCATGGATATCTTCATTATGGTTATCAACCAAAAGTAAAAGAAATGAGTCAGAGAAAGTCCTGCCATCCCACCAGAGATTTCCTCCTGGGCTGCCATTGACCCATTAGTTTGGTCAGCCACTTCCAAAGGTACCGCCCTGGGTGAGGGTCCAGTCTCCAGTTCTGCATTCTGTCATCGGGAGCATCATGTGAGACTTGTCAGGTGTCCTGGGGAAGCCACATATGAAGGACCTTGGGATTCCCCAATGGTTAGCTCTCTTCCTTAATTCCTTCTCCTTACCACAAGACCATAAACCATCCCTTTCACAAGGAATTTCAGCATTTTCTGCTCTCGCTTTCCTCTCACACTCCCTGGTGAGTGGGAGGTCTCAGTGCCATTTGAGTCCATCCTCGGGCAGTTCCTGCCCATCTGGAAGGGCTTTGGATACGGAAAGGCTTGGTGTGGAAAGGACTGGATGCCGTTATCCAAGCTAAGCTCAGGGAGGCTCATCCACAAGTTGGCCATTTTTTCCAGGAAAAGTGTCTCCTAAACTTGAAAAGGGTTTGCGACCCATGCTGGTGGAGAGGTGAGGAGTGGGTTCTTATAGAATGGAAGGATAGATATTTTTAAAATGAGGCTTAGTAATTGCTAGCATCTCACTAGCACTTTTAGGCTTCTAAACATTTTAGAGATAGAGGGTGTCTCAGAAGTGTAACTTTATGCTACTAAAACTTAAAACTCCTGAATTTAAGAGCATCTCCAAGCTGCACCAGTTGATGGTAGGAGAGACATTTTTATTTCAAAGCAACAATTTGTATTTAAGTTTATACAGATAGGAGAAAAAAAATGTTCATTATTCACCAGTTTCATCATCAGTTTATGCACCGGTCCTTCTCCCATTCCATGTGGAACATGCCCTGTTATCTCCCTTGATCTTCACAATACCTCTACTAGATAGGTGTTATTATAATCTCCATTTACAGATAAGGAGATTGAGTATAAGTGACTTGCCCAGGGTCCTACGGCTAGTGGGTGTCTGGGGCAGAATTTGGACCCAGGTCTTCCTGCACATGGTCCTTACCTCAGGGAACCAACTGCTTTCAGTCTGTAAATCCCTGGAGATAATTACAAACCTCATCCACACTTCCATTTGTAGGTATGGCCAACCTTGTTGTTATTGTGACTCAGTCCTAGCTGATTCTGTGACCCAGTAAACCATAGCAGCCAATACCAGTCATAGGATTTTCTTAGCAAAGATACATTTTCTTCGCCAGCTCATTTTTACAGATGAGGAAACTGAGGCAGACAAACTTAGGTGACTTTCACAGGGTCATACGATTCATAAGCTTTGAATTTAGAAAGATTCATTTTCCTGACTACAAACTCAGTATTTTATCCACTGAGCCAAATCTCGCAGAGAGTAAAATTCCGTATTTATTTCAAATCTGTGCCTAAAATTAAACTGGGATGGGAAGGGGGTAATTTGTAGATACATCTGCTCTACATGACATTTTGAAATCTTTTTCTTTTGTTAGAATCTCAAAGATAGAGATAGAGCCCGGACAAAATAGACAATTCTTCGGCTGTTACTTATTATCCCAGTGGTTTCAATATTTAAATTAGCCATACTTTTAACCGGATGGTTTGCAATTATCCTATCACATGTTCTTTGTTGGAATTTTCGACTATGAGATTTATCGCGCAGGAATAGCCTGAACTCAAGTTATCACTGCCAGTTCTTAATGCCAGTGATAGAAGCCTGGGTTTTTTCAAAGGAGAGACTGGACAGTGTTGCATGTGACCTTGGCGCTGAGTTAGGGTCATTTGGGAAATAGCCCAGGGAAATAGAACTGCTAGGGCTCACTCATTTTTATATACTGCCGAGCTTTGCCAAGCTTTCTGATCTATTCTTGTGTATAAAACCTCTCTAGATGTAAAATTCTAGTTTAAAATAGGAATCTTCAATAAGTAGGATAATCTTCCTTGAGGTAATGTATGTAAAAATGCTTTGAAAAACTTAAAGTCCTATGTAAATGTCAATTGTTCTTATTATTATGATTATTATCATTATAATATCATGCAGAGAGTAGGCCTTTAACAAGTGATTGAATATGGACAAAAGGCAAATAAGGATAAAAAAAATCTAGGTCCTAAGTACTAGGAATTATTCTAAAACCAATTCACATGAGAAAACCTATACTTTATACTTTTGTCCCTTTAACTATAGATGTGAAAAGTGCAACTCATCTCCATTTTTAAAAAATCACAGGTCCATCCAAGCACTAAAATATTTTTCTAAAAACTTTTTGGTAACCAAGTCACTATTTTTCATAGACAGAAATGATGCTGCAAGGAACATTTTAGTATTAATACCTAACTTATTTTGACTGACATGGGTGACTTTTGTCCAAACTCTAGATTGAGAAATGAAATAAGCAATGTCACTACTTTCTATAAAATTTTATCCTTTCACTCTCCATTCTTCCATATCTAGAAATTGAGTAAGGAATACTTTCTGTTTCTACACATAATCAGATTTTTCTTATAAAATGAGTAAATATATGTTCTGGTCACCCTCTCTCATTTTTAGTATCAGTGGACAGTCTTCCTACCCTGGGAATCCTCTGTTGTGAGGTGTCAAACTCACCTAGAAATGGCTCCCTTCTAGCTGCATGTGGACAGAAAACTATAAATTCACATTTTACATGTTGTATGATATTCTTATTTATTATGTTAGACGTTTCCAATTACATTTTAATCTGGTTTGAATCCACTCTGGAGTTTTGCAGGCTGTATGGGAGTCCCAAAGTACACTTTATTGTTTCTTCATTGCTTCATTTGAAGTTTCCTTTTCTTACTGTTCAAACCTGCCTCCAGTCCCCAGAATTGCTTTGAGACAGTTAAGGCCACCTGCTTCCCCCAGAGACCATTTTTAATTTAATGAAAAAGGCTGATTTTACTACCACATGAATTTGCTAAGAATAAAAATAGTATTTAATAATGGATTCCAAGTCTTTTTAAACTTAATTAGAGCATTTAAAATTCTGAACCGTGAGAAAATTACTCTAGCAGTAAACTCAGTGGG
The DNA here is from genome assembly GCF_048593235.1 of Sminthopsis crassicaudata. Taxonomy (NCBI): domain Eukaryota; kingdom Metazoa; phylum Chordata; class Mammalia; order Dasyuromorphia; family Dasyuridae; genus Sminthopsis; species Sminthopsis crassicaudata. Next base: position 33,599,188 of record NC_133621.1, on the reverse strand, counting down.
TGCGTGGACAATATGATGTGTTAAGAGTTAAGTTTGACTCTACAAGCTTAATTACCAATTAGTTTTAAAAGAACATGGTAAGTAGTTTAAAATGTTCTCCTACCATAGTTAGTATAAGCTACTGGTATGGAGAGATGTAACCCTCTCATTTATTTTTATCTTCAGTCCAGTAAATAGAAGTGTTTACAGCTAAAGATTATTGATTTTTCCCATTTTCCTTATAATTCCACTCTTCTTGAGGTCAGGTACTGCTTCATTTTAAAAAGTTTGTGTATCCTCAGCCCCTGACCTGGGGTGAGTGCCTGCTGAATGTTTGTCGACCTGAGTGAAGTTGGTTTGTGATTAACACAGTTAACCAGGTCCTGCTGGAGCGAGACTTGGCGACATCACCCTTAGTCTTGTGAGTTATCACTTAACCCAGTGCCGGCACACAGTAGGCACTTAATGAGTGACAGGATGTCACGTCATCTAAGACCTGCCAGGAATAAGAGAGTTTTCTCTCTGTGGATAGAATCAGAGACTCAGTTAGGTAATTAGAATGCTGCTTGTAATGAGAGAGGGCATCTGATGAGACTGGAATAACACGACTGCCGAGCCGAGCGTCTGAGACCAGAGCCTTGGACTTGGTGAAAACACACAGACGTTCCCACAAGTCAGGTTTACACCATTGTGGATAGCCAGGCTTCTCTGATGGACTTGCTGGAACAATTATTGATTCTCTCTCTCTTTTCTCTATATCTCATCTCTCTCTATATCTCATCTCTCTCTATATCTCATCTCTCCCTCTCTCTCTCTCTCTCTCTCTCTCTCTCTCTCTCTCTCTCTCTCTCTCTCTCTCTCTCTCTCTTCCTTTTCCCTCTTTCCGTGTCTCTGTGTCTCTCTCTGTCTCTGTGTGTGTATGTCTCTCTGTCTGTCTCTGTCTCTCTCCCTCCTTTTCCCTCTCTCTGTGTCTCTCTGTCTCTCTCATCTCTCTCTTTGCCTCTCTGGCTCTCACTGTCTCTGGCTCTCTGACTATAAGTGACTGAGTATACCTGCCTGAGGAAGGTTCCGAAGCCGGACCTCCTGACGGGCGAAGCTCACTAAGAGTCGCTGCGTCCATGTTCTCGTTCCCTGCTTCTCAGTGGGATGGCATCCCAGTGTTTCAGGGGGACCATTGTGTCCTCTCCTGCTGTGACTCCCTCTTGTCCGTTTCTGCCCTAAAAACACAGGTTGGTGGTAACTGTTGCTCCCCTTGCACCAGGCCATGAAGGCCGAGCCTACGTGAGTGGAGTCTAGTGTCAGAGTAATTGAGTAAAATCTGTAACAAGGAGAACTTCATACATAAATATGTATAATCATTATTGTGCTGCCTGGTAATTAGGGCTAATTGGTTAGCGATTCACCTAAGTGGCTGCAATTAGTGCTCCTTTTACTCACTCGATCTCAGCATTTCTGGGGTTCATTGGCAGAGTAGGGGCTCCCCCTCAGTCACCTTCCAAGGCTTGGAGAGCAGGCTGCGATGATTTGGGGCAGGGATAATTAGGGAGCTGGGGGATGCCGAGAAGCCAATTTCTCAGAGGAGGGGCCTTCCACTGTCCGTGGGCCGCTGGGCACATGAGTCACTTCTCAGGATTGAGGACCAGATGCTTTCCAAGATCTCTCTGCGTCCCTAAGAGTGGAGCAGGGGGCAGATTATAAAAGTCACTGGGTGGGGGAACTAGAGACTTGGGGGACCATTAGCCCAGCAGAGCCTCCTTGCGTGCCCTCATCGGTTTCTGAGGGTCAGAGGGCCGGGGCCACTTCTCGAACCCTCCCCAGTCCGCAGCCAGTCTTTGACCATCACACCCTCCAATATGCTGACTTGTTTTCCACTATGTCCATTTTTGTCTTTTGCTCTGGTCAAATTACAGCTGGAACATCATAGACTTTTCAGGGTGCCCCAGTTTTAAAAGGAACCCTAACAATCTAGGATGAACCCAAAGGAAGGGGATCAGCATGTGAAGCAAATGAAAGGTTTGCTGCGATTAGAAATCTATAAAGGAGCCTCGGATCTCTGGTATGGAGAAGGGAAGAGGGAAAGGGACAGGGAACAGAGCTGTCCGCCAGTATTTGGAAGTCGAATGTGGAGAAAGGATTAGCCTTGTTTTGCTTGGTCCTGGATCACAGAACTTGGGGGTTCCATTACCTTATCTGAAAGATGAGGGATTTACTTAAGATGGCGTCTGAGGTTACAGAATCACAGCATTTTCAGTAGGGGAAAGGGTCAACTCATTCAAGCCAAGCTCAACCGGCGTCCATCCATTTCCATAATGTAGCCAACAAATGGCTGTCCAGCCTTTGCTTGAAGACCTCGAGTTGTGGCTCCTTTAAGGTCCTTCGAGATCAGCGGACAGAAATTGCACAGAGACAGGTCTCTGCCAGCATCATAAAACACCTTCTAAGATTAGAGCTGTCCAGAAATAGGGAAGAGGGAGTTCTCCATCATTAGAGATCTTCAATCAGCTGTTCAGTGACTTCTTGGCAGGGAAACAAGGCAAGAAAGCGGCTGGAGCACCAGAGTCAAGGTCAGGAAGACCTGAGTGGGGATCTTCCCTTAGACAGCTGTCATGGGCCAGAACTCTGAACAAAACTAGGATGCTTACAAGGTACTAACTAGTGGAATTGAGGAGACTGGTTCTCTAGTTTAGCATGGTTCAGTATGACTGGTTTAATCTTACAACAAATAATGATTTCCTAGTGATGTAATGACTGGTTTCTAGTCAGTGTGGAGCATGGAAGCCGGGAGCCTCCGCCAGGTTCAGTCAGAGGCAGAGAAGACAAAGGACTGGAGGCGGAAGCTCAGGCTCTCAGAACCAAGGAGAGAGATTCATTGGTTCTTCAGTCTGGCTCCTGGGGGACCGTGAGGCTCAGAGACAGAGCTAGGGAAGACCAGGGGACTGGAGGCTGGAGCACAAGCCCTTGGACTCAGAGTCATTCTTCCCGTCTCACACCCTGTGGTGGCAGGCTCTCCTCTGGCACTTCCCCCACTGAGACCAAGGCTGGTCTGAAGGCCACGAGAAATGAGCCGAGCACAGGTGAAAGAGACAATAAAGGACTTTAACCGCTGGCCATTCTCGTAGTGATTACAGAACTGAAAGGAGGCTGTCCCCAGAGACCCCAGGAAACCCAACCAGAGAGCATTACAGACAGCTGTGTGACCCTGGCCTGGTCACAGCCTCTGTTTCCTCAAATTGGGGGTAATATTAGCATGCACCTCATAGAGTTGTTGTGAGGATGCAGTGAGATTTTATACTTACATATTGCATATATTTGCACGTTTGTATGTGGTATTTTTGCAAACCTTAACACACTATAATATAAATCATAGCTGTTTGTCAAGGATGAGTTCATGAATTAACTAGATGGTCTCTGAAGTCCCTTCCGGGCTCTTCTGTGGCTTTCAAACTATCCTGTGACCTCGGAGTGGCCCCAGGGTGGCCATGAGCTGGCTCCTTGCTGCAGTTTGAAACCCTCCCCTCAAGATTCACTTGAGGGGACCCACCAGGTGTGCTCAGGTCCTCGTGGAGGCTGTGTGTGAGTGACCCTAGTGCAAATTGTAGTGCATTTAGGGAGGGAACTAAGGGCTGTGGATGGAGATGTGCCACGAGGGCGAGGCTGGGGTGGGCTTGGATTATAATCACCCCTCTGCACCCCAGGGTCTCCAGCTTTGGGTACCAGGAAGGAAAGTTTCAGAGGCTGGGCAGTAGCTCCATCTCATTAATGTGCATCACAGCAGTGATGCAAACTGGAGGTGAACTCGGGTCAGCCAGCCTGGTTTCCCATGCTGCCCTTGGCTCTAGGGGGCACCTAACACCCCCATTTCATGAAGGCAAATGATTAATTTGTCCTTGGGGAAGTCAAAAAGGGGAAGTCAGGATTTCACAGCACCTTGTTGACCTTGTGGTCCCTCTGGGGGAAGATTACAAAATATGCACCGTGTGATGAACACCCCAACAGTTCCTGCACGGAAGCGGCCGGGAGATGTTCCCAATAAGCAGAGACAGATCCTTTGGTTAAACATGGGGTCTTCTGGCAGGTCTGAGCCCCCTCCCTCTCCCCACAGTGCTCCCTCACAGTGAACTGCCACCGAGAGTTGATAAAGGTCTATTCCAGTCTCTTCTTAACGCCCCCCTTCGAGGGAGGTATCCTATCCTGAAGTAAGGTCATCATGCAGTTGGAGCATGATTAAGCCGCTCTCTGTTAATTAGGAGTTTGTAAATCACTTTGAACTCCTCAGAGGGAAGACACCTTCCAACTACGTGGTAATAAAAGTTGGAGGATGTTCATTTACATTTAGCCTCTGAATCCTTAAATCAATTTAGCATAGTGGCTCGAGAGGGTCTGGGTCCTGATGGACCCTCAGGATGCAAAAGGTTCCTGGAGTAGCCAGGAGTTCACTGTTAGCTCTCAGGCAGTGGCTTTCGGGCAGGAGCAACTGGGTGGGCAAGATCAAGAGCTTTTGTTCTTGTACAAAAAGGAATCAGGCGGATGGAGGAGCTACTCATCTAGGGGAGTTTTGTGTGGTGAGGGGCAGCAAATTGCCAGGCCTTTTTAACCCTATTGCCAAAAATGTAAAGTATGAGGGGGATTGTGAGAGAGGGAGGGAAGGAAAGAAGGAAGGAAGGAAAAAAGGAAGGAAGGAAAGAAGGAAGGAAGGAAGGAAGGAAGGAAGGAAGGAAGGAAGGAAGGAAGAAAGGGAGGGAGGGAAGGGAGGGAGGGAGGGAGGGAGGGAAAGAAGGAAGGGAGGGAGGGAAAGAAGGAAGGAAGGATGGCAGGGAGGGAGGGAAGGAGGAAGGGAAGGAGAAATACATATAATATGAAGTATTATAGGAAGTAGGAGTAAGGAAGTAGACTTGTGATTTTGTTGGTAAAAGGAACTCTGTATTCAGAGCTTTAGGAACATTATCTCACTTGACCTCATGACAAACCCTTTAAAGTAGATATTAGCCCCATTTTGCAGATAAGAAAATTGAGGTAAACAGGGTTATGTGTCTATTCCAATCTAGCAATTACTAAGTGTCTGAAGCCATATTTGAACTTATAAATAGTAAATAATAATGACAAAACATATAGAGTATTGGAGAGCTGACTGCTTCTTTGAGAGATTAAGTGATAGGGCTGGGCCCCCCAGCCAGGATGCATCCAGAGAGACTTAACCCACCCTAGATAGTTCTAGTTTTGAGACCAGTCTCTGTCTCCTAAAAGTATAATACAAACTTATCTTGTCAGCTCTTTCAAGAGTTTTTCCCTGATTCCTCCCCCACTTATTAAAGCTTCTCAACATCCTCTCTATCATTTAGTATTATTTTTATATATTACTTAGTTTTAAATATATTATAAATCACTCTCCAAAGTTTCTTGAGTCAAGGACTGATTCATTTTTGTATTTATATCCCTAGTGAGCAACATAGAGCTTGGCACATAATAGGCATTTAATAAACACCTATTAATTCAATTAACTAATTAGCCAAGTAGTTATCTGGGTTGATCATTAATTATTTGGCATGGCAGTGGTTTGAGCTCAGCACCTTCTTGTCAGGCAATCCAAGGTGACCCCTGGCAGACATGGCATTTCCACAGTGGAGCCCTGTGATCCATTCAGACCAGTGACATGGCTAAGGAGCCTTTGGTGCTGGGCACGAAGCGCGTCCACCAGGCCTCTGAGAATGGAGAGAGATGCTCCCATGCTGCCCCTGGACCCAAAAAGAAAGATGAGGGGTCTGTCTTGTGGAATAAGCACGAAGGACTGTCCTGGCATGGGGGAAATAGCTCAGGGATAGGGAAAGTTTAAATATAGAGGAAAGACTGATGGCTTCACTGTAGGGTGGAGAGTGAACTGAAAGCTAGGAAAAAATTCTCCCTTCCAAGTTATTTGAAACCATCTCTCCTAACCTCTTCCGCGAATATGGGTTCAACAATGTCCCCTGAGGCCCTATAACGAGAAGAAAATAATCTGCTCAGAGCTTTTACAAATATATCATTTGGTCCTCACGTCAACCTTGCAACCTTATTCTCCCTATTTTATAGTTGAGGAAACTGAGGCAAACATTAAGTGACTTACCCAAGATCACACTGGTAGTAAGTGCTTGAGGTTGGATTTGAACTTATAAATATTAACTAATAATTATACTGACAAGTAACTAATAATTAACTAAGAATTACACTATTCATATGTAAATCACCTCTTAGGAGTTTACAAAGTATATTTTTCCCAACCACCCTTTGAGTTGGTTAAAGCCCAGGAGTTCATAAAGATGTTTAATAAATATGTATTTTACTTTCCAATAAATGGTAGAGAGAGTGTTTAAAAGTATCAGGTGAGAGAAGAGGCTTGGACGAAGTTTCATGAAGCGATCAGGTTTCTGTATATGACCTTCAGGTCACCTGACTTTGAAAACTGGTCACCGACCAGGATGCACTGACCATCACTGACCAGGATGCATGGAAGCGTTTTGCAAAAGGCCATTGGGGAGAGATCAGGAAGAAAAAAGGCATTAACGTCCCCTACCCACCATGCCCCTGGTCACTTCCATGGTTTATCTGGATGAAAGGAAGCAGGATGTTGCTTTGCTTCAAAGTTCCCTAGTCTATCCCTTTCTTCTACAAATTAAAAAGCCGGGGCCCAGACGAGTTAAACAGACTGCCTGAGCAGTCAAACCAGGACCTGAACCTCTCTCTCTTAAACCAGCCCCCGCCACCCCCGGCCCGAGCAGTTACCCGCCCTGGCTTCGTTGGGGTTCAGTTGCTGCCTGACTCTATAGCACTTTGCCTTTTCTGCATGAGTAGGGCCATGCACCCAACCACAAACCCTGCAAGATCAAAGCATTAAACAGTTACCATTTTTAAACTGTTTGAAATTCTGTTCATTTCCTGAATAGTCCAAAACCTGCCCTTCATCAAAGCCATGAAGGACTGGAGGAAAATTTTTTTTAAAAATTCTACCCCTTTCAAGTTTATTTTATGAGATTTTTGCAATAGGAATAGACATTTTGAATTTACAATTATTCTTAATCCTGCCATGTTAAACCATGTTAAAGAGCCTTCAGTATCTCTGGTTTACTGAGTTGTGTGCTTTCATCCAGAATACTCTGGAGAGCAGAACCTCATCTTCCCCTCCGCCATTTAAGTACACAGAAGCCAATTCCTTCTGGTGTAGCCATTCAGAGATGCTCAGTCCTATCCAAATCAGGATAATCCTGGAATTATAACTGAAAGGGACCTTAGAGGTGACACAGTTCAGAGGAAGAAACTGTAATCCACTTCTCTGTGCAGGTTACATTAAAGAAGCCTGTTATCTTATAGAAATGTTTTACATGACTGCGTATGTATAACCTATATGCGATTGCTTTCTGCAGAGAGGGATAGAATTTGTTTCAGTTAAAGCTTAAAAAATAGTTTGAAAATTGCTTTACCATGTAATTCTGGGGAAAAATAAAATATATTAAAGTTTTTAAAAGTATTATCTTCCATAGTCTATTTAGTATTCTCTGCTATGCTTCCTTAGCTCTACTGCCTGATAGGAGATTTTTCTTGTTGGTCCAGCTGGAAAGTGTGTTCCTTTTAGGATTAATTCCTCCTGATCTGTCACTGATTGAATTTCACTTATCTTTCACCCCATGTGATTTTGCTTGTCTTATTTTCTCATGCACTGTGTTCCTTGGTTGGTTTCCCACCCTCCAGAATGTTGTTTTTCTTTTGTTTTCATTCTCACCCCTTCATCTCTTTTCACCTCCCTCCTCTCTCTCTCTTCCATCTCAACTCCTGTGTATTACTAAGGACTTCTAGTGGCTAACCCTGGGAAGTGCTTCTGGGAAATTCCTAAAAGCATAAACAGGCTGTCTCGAGGATGCCAAAACAACCCATTGAAAGTGAAAAATTAAGTCAGGGAATTGGCTGCTCTGACAGCGTGGGTGCTAGCCACATTTTCATGGATTTTCCCCCTAGAATTAATTGGATTTAATGGTGGTTTGGGTGCTGGGTAAAAGCGGCCCAGATCTTCTCCCAGATAATAAATCTGGCAATGCTACATGGTGTTGCCAAAGTGTTTCTGAAATAAAAGCACATGGATTGTTATTTGTCCCTGAAGTGTAGCCTTTTCTAAGGATAAAGATATTGATATATACAGACACACATACATATATACCTGTAAATGTATATGATATGCATTTTATGTATGTATATCAAACACATGTGTGTCCATATACGCACACACACATATATAATATACAGAGAATATTGGGTCTCGATTCCAACCATATTAGGAAATCAGGGAAGTTAAGGGACTTTTGTCAGGGTCCCACAAATAGGAGTCGAGTAAAATCTGGTTCTCTGACTCATTCCACTGTACTACATTATCTTTCTGATTCAATGTATGGATTAATAACAACAGATATATGACATTTGGTAGGTCTTCTTCTAGTGGAAAAAAAATTTATATAAATATAGATATATGTTGTGTATGTACAGACAGACAGGTGATGAGTGGATGGACAGATAGACAGATGGATAGGGACTCAATTTTATAGGTATGAGGACAAGGATCTCCCAGGTAGACAAACTCCAATTGGTTTAGGTTGGCACTTCTTAGCTATTTATAATCTCAAAGAATTGCCTTAGAGCCTTAGGACCTTAAGGGCCCAGAGTCCCATCGCCAGGATGTAGAACTGGAATCCTGATTATTTGGGCTTGAAGGCTGCATGTGTGCGCACGTGTGTGTATTAGTAATCTAAAAAACTGCCCAGAATGATACAGATAAAATGAGACCAGATTCTTTATTAGTCACATCCTGCCCCAGTCACATTGCTTTGGTGACATCCAATCCATATATTGAAAAGTCTTAAGCCTGCTGGAAAATTACAGATTTTTTTGGTTCCCTATAAATGGATACTTAGGCCACTTAAAATACCTAATAAATAAAATACTTAATGATGTATTCTAGATAGACAAAGCATTCTGTATCTTTGAGGCAGCAAGACAGCTAGGTGGTACCGTAGTGTACAGCCCCAAATCTGGGGGGAAACCAGAGTTCAAATGTGATTTCACATATTTTCTAGCCGTGTAAGGTTTGCCTCAGGTTCCTCATCTGTAAAATGGGAGTAATAATAGCACTGTCATTGTAAAGATCAAGTATGGGAATAATAATAGCCCTCATCTCTCGGTGTCATTGTGAGGATCAAGTGATATAATAAATTGTAAAGCCTAGCACATAGTAAGTGCCACATAAATGTTAACAATATTAATATGTCCTTTTCTGACAAGAAATGGTCATCAAAAGATTTTGTCCAAGTACAGAGTTGAGGCAGTCATCAAATATCCTCATCAAAAAATGTAATTGAAATTAGAAAATGAGATAGGTATTTCAGTAATTCTTTGTATTTAGGAATAAAATTGTTCTATAATTTTATATAATATATATTTAACAGATTACACAATTGTATGATAATACAATAAAGTTGTTATATATAATTTTATGTATAATCATACTATAATTCATTGTAATGAACTTTTTACAAAATATCTGTGAAAGATTTTTTTCCCCTGAGGCAATCCCAATTGTTAAGTGACTTGCCTAAGGTCACACAACTAGGAAGAATTAAATGAGGCTGGATTTGAACTCAGATCTTCCTGATTTCAAGGCCAGTGCTCTATGCTCTGTATCATTTAGCTGCCCCTTTATGAAAGATTTTAAGCCTTACCTTTCTTTAAAAAAAATTCTAGAGCTTTGATTTCATTGCAAAGAAACTCCATCTACTTTTGTATCTGTGCAAAAAATACCTGCTCTGTAATTTACATCCATTAGAGAGTTTTTGATGGGAGGTGGGGTTGCACTGAGAGATTCGGTGACTGGATCTAATCTTTGTTAGCTACTTTTCTGGCTCAGATTCGGTTAGGCAGTTCCTTAACTCTGATTCACTTGCAAGTCAGGCAAGTCAGGTAATGAAGAACAAATAATTCTTTTTCCTCACAGCCAGGTTGCTCAGTGGATAAAGCACTGGGCCTAGAATCAGGAATACTTGAGTTCAAATTCAGCCTTAGATACTTTTTAGTTGGCCAAATCACTTAACCTCTTCATCTCAAAATACTGGAGAATGAAATGGCAATCATTCTATTGTTCCCCAAATGGGGTCATGGAAAAGCAGATGCAATGGAATCAATAACATCACAAAAAATACCAAAAGATATGATATTGAAGGTAGATTGGGATGATGGTATTTATATCCATTTAGTGAGCTAATTCTGTACCTTAACTCCAAGACAGATGAACAGACAGATACATACATACATACATACATACATATATAGACAGACAGACACTTCTTCCTGATAGAATATTAACTCTGTAATAGCAAAGATTGGGGGGGGGGTCTATATCCCTAGTGTTTGTTACAGAGTAAATGTTTGATAAGCATTTGTTAATCAATGGATTGATAAAATTGATTGACTTTCCCAAGGTCAGGATATGACAGAAGCTGGTTATTTTGCTACCAAAGCTGGTCCTTATTTCACTATGGTATCACACTGCTTTTCTACCATCTTACAATCTGCTTCTCTTGAAATTGACCCTCTATAGGTTCCCCAATAACTGTATGTTTTCCTACTATCAGAACCAGAAAGGATCTTAGAAGTCAATGAGAATTATAGACTTAGAGTTAAAATGAGAGTTCATTTAAGCCATGTGAACTAAATTAATCTGGGACTCATGTTCTTGTTTTTAATAATATCTTAACTCTATTTCAATATAACTAGCTTCCTTTGTAATCCTTTGTCTTTTGTTTTATGCATTTAACATCATGATTCTGAGTGGTCCATAGGCTTTGCTAGATTATCAAAGTATAATGAGGGGCCCCATGATCTCCCAAAACTCCTTAATGTAGTTCAGCTTCTTGGCTTCACAGATGAATGGAGTCACAGAAGTGGTAAGTAACCAGTGGTGAACAGGGTCTTTGACAATGGACCTCTCGGTCAAAGTCCAACACCCTCATACCTGAAATGAGGAAAATAAAAGCTAGTTGACTTGACCAAGGCCATGTAGTAAGTTGATGATAGACCCAGGGCTATAAGCTCTCAAAGTCTTTTCTTTGTCTTCCTTCTCCCTGATAGCTTTTGTCACCGGAACATTCCCTATTCAAAATCCTTCTTGTGGCTTACATCAAACTTCCCCTACCCTCTGACTGCTCTCTCATCAATCTTCTGCCTTCTTGGCATGTGAGTTCTATGCAAGATCTGTTTCTTACGTCTTCTGCTTTTATGGTGCTGTTTTCTCTTCCTCAGAAGCCTTCCTTCTCAAGGCTTTAATTAGGAAATCTGTATGGATGACTCAAATCTCTCTCAGGAGCTCTGGTTCCAAATCTCTAATGACTTGTTGTGAATTTCCACTTGGATGGCCTCCTGTCCCCTCCAACTGAACATTTCTCAAACAACTTGTCTCACTCCTGTTTTCCATCTCTTTCTTCCCCATAACCTGGATTGTTTTCCTCACTCCCCTGTTTCTGTGAGTGTAATCAACATTTCTCTGCCCACTCATTCTTTAATCCAATAAACTCTTGACTAGTCATCTTTTGTTGAATCTCTCCCCAATTCTTCATGTTAAATGTTACCAGATTAATTTTATTAAAATATCACTGATTTATATTCCTCCCCTGCTCAAAAAAGACCAGTAGCTCCCCACTACTCCTTAGCCTGGCATTCAAGGCCCTCTACAATTTGGCCCTAAACTCCTCAATAAAATTTCAGAAAAAAATCAATAAGATTCATTAATTTAATTTTTAAATATTAGTTGTATTTTTCCTAACAAATCTGAGAGGCCTAACTACATCACCTCAAAGGTCAAGCAGTTCAGTGTCTCTCATTTTCTAGAAGAGACAATAATGCTTTCTCCCAAGGTTATGCTGGATCATTTCTAAAAAAAAAAAATTATTTGCCCATTTTTTTTTCATTATTTGCATAGTAAAACTATGAAGGCAAGATTGAAATTTCATGAAGAAACTAGGACAATATTACTCTGGAAATGACAATTTTATAAGTACTAAGAGTTAAGGAGGCAGAGGGGAAAAGGCCAGGAATGTAAGCATTGATAGGACATTGAAAGCTTAGAGAAAGATTTGACCAAATTGAAATTCGTAATGTGGGACTCCCCAATTCTTGGACCTCCACTCCCTTCTGTACCCCTTGGATGGCAGGATGATTAGCAATCACCTCTAATCTGAGGGATTTTCTCACAGTAACCTACAACTAAAGTTTCCTACACCTTTGGGGAATCCTGCCTCCCCACATCAAAATGGCATTTATTAACTTAACCATTTTACCTTTTTACTGTTTTAAGAGACTTTACTGTTCTCAAAGATCTACTTCTGGGGCTTGGTACCTCCCTGAAGTCTCCTAGACCTCCACTTGGAGATACACTGTCTGTCACTTACTGTATAAGAGACTCTTCACCCCAGAAACAGCCCAGAAAAGAATCCTTTTATTTAAGAATCACCCAAATGAAAGCTTCAGTGTTTGGATATTCCTAAGGGACTTTGTGTCCTAGGACTGGCATTTGGGAATTGATTTTCTGTATAGATAGGCACATTGCACAGTGTAGAAAGGAGGGCCCACATTCTCCCTGGAAAATTGAGCAGCATGGGTAGCCCATCTTGCCATCACTGAGTGAACCTTAGGATCATACTGAAATTTTTTCATTCCTTTCTTCTAAAGATATAAAACTTCTTTTATGTGGGCATTTAAATTTCTCTGCTAAAAATCCTGCAAAATTAGTCTTGGCTTAAGCAGACTTTTCCAGGATCCTCCCTGATCCTCAACTGAGACCTTGAAATCCACCCACTGACATGGAAATTGTCTGATCCCAGAATTGTTCTTAACTTAAAAACATTATAAATTTATATAAAATGTACATAATGTATATATAATATATATAAAAATAATGTATAATGTAAATAGCTATTATATATATGTATATATATAATTACATATGTATATAAAAGGCTCTGGAATTGGATAAGTGGTTCAAAGATATAGATTAGAAGAGTCTTCTAATTTATTAATTTCTTTTTGTCTTGCCCACCAAACCAATTGGCTATACACTAGGAAGTTCCAATGCCCTCTTGGAAGACATAATAAGTTATTTTCACAGTTTGAGCACTTCAGCCCATCAAAACAAGGCAAATGACAGTGGCCCATGGCTGAAATTGTAGGGAGCTATTGAGTCACTTGGAGTTTAAGTGATTTGCTCAGGTTTACAAAGCTAATAAGGTTTAGGATAGGAGATTTGAACTCAGTCCCTTGATTCCAAATCCATCAAGATAATTAATAGGATTTAGAAAAGAATAAAGGACTGAAAGAGACAAATCGAAAATTTACATCTGGAAATGAGGGTTTAGAACAAATGTTTGAGGAAACATTTCTTTCTTTTCTTTATTAATTTTATAATTATAGCATTTTTTGACAGTACATATGCATAGGTAATTTTTTTTACAACATTATCTCTTGTACTCCCTTCTATTCTGAATTTTTCCCCTCCTTCCCTCCACCCCCTCCCCTAGATGGCAGGCATTCCTATACATATTAAATATCTGATAGTATATGCTTGGTACAATATATATGTGCAGAACCAAATTTTGTTGTTGTTGCAAAGGAAGAATTGTGTTCAGAAGGTAAAAATAATCTCTGAAGAAAAATAAAAAACAAAAAACAAACAAAAAAAATGCTCACAGTTTACACTCATTTCCCAGTGTTCCTTTTCTGGATGTAGCTGATTCTGTCCATCATTGATCAATTGGAATTGGATTAGCTCTTCTCTATGTTGAAGATATCCACTTCCATCAGAATACATCCTCATACAGTATCATTGTTGAAGTGTATAATGATCTCCTAGTTCTGCTCGTTTCACTCAGCATCAGTTGATGTAAGTGTCTCCAAGCCTCTCTGTATTCCTCCTGCTGGTCATTTCTTACAGAACAATAATATTACATAACCTTCATATACCATAATTTACCCAACCATTCTCCAATTGATGGACATCCATTCATCTTCCAGTTTCTGGCCACTACAAAAGGGGCTGCCACAAACATTTTGGCACATACAGGTCCCTTTCCCTTCTTTAGTATTTCCTTGGGATATAATCCCAGTAGTAGCACTGCTGGGTCAAAGGGTATGCACAGTTTGATAACTTTTTGGGCATAGTTCCAAATTGCTCTCCAGAATGGTTGGATTCTTTCACAAATCCACCAACAATGCATCAGTGTCCTAGTTTCCCCACATCCCCTCCAACATTCATCAGTATTTGTTCCTGTCATCTTAGCCAATCTGACAGGTGTGTAGTGGTATCTCAGAGTTGTCTTAATTTGCATTTCTATGATCAGTAATGATTTGGAACACTCTTTCATATGAGTGGAAATAGTTTTAATTTCATCATCTGAGAATTGTCTGTTCATATCCTTTGACCATTTATCAATTGGAGAATGGCTCGATTTCCTATAAATTAAAGTCAATTCTCTGTATATTTTGGAGATGAGGCCTTTATCAGAACCTTTAACTGTAAATGTTTTCCCAATTTGTTACTTCCCTTCTAATCTTGTTTGCATTAGTTTTGTTTGTGGAAAAACTTTTTAATTTGATATAATCAAAATTTTCTATTTTGTGATCAATAATGGTCTCTAGTTCTCCTTTGGACACAAATTCCTTCCTCCTCCACAAGTCTGAGAGGTAAACTATCCTATGTTCCTCTAATTTATTTATGATCTTGTTCTTTATGCCTAAATCTTGGACCCATTTTGATCTTATCTTAGTATGTAGTGTTAAATGTAGGTCCATGCCTAGTTTCTGCCATTTATTTCTTATATAGAGAGATGTGCTAAGGCCTTTTCAATTTAAAAACACTAAGAACTTTGTGGAATTGCTTCTCATCTTTGTCTTCATGACCTCAAACATTCTGATGAAAATGGAAAAAATGTAAATAATTTCCAAACATCCTGATGTTTGCCACTGTGTGAATATGACCAACTTCTAGCAACTGTTGCTGCTGATTTGGCTACATAGGCAGTTTGCCTACCTAAAATAATCTCCCATATTTTCCTGGTCCTCTGGTTGTTGAAACTTGACTCAGAACAGTGACCCATAAAGTAAATACATATCCTGCTCGTTCTTCCAAACAAGGAACAGCCCATCCAATGCCAGATGCTTGGCTGTAAAAGGGAGATGAGGAATGGCTTGGTCTGTTTTCTCAAATTTGATCAGATTTTATATTACAACAAACAAATATCTATATGGGAAAGGAAGAATGAAATTGTGTTTCAGATTCAAAGACCAGCAGGGAGTTAACCTACATATAGGGTTTTGAGCTTGCTGAATAAAACATCCAGGGTTTTTGAGCTTGAATAAACCATCCTTAGAAGGGGATAAAGTATTACAGTTGGAGTAATGAAACAAGGATTCAAATCCTGCCTCTGAAGCTTATTAATCAACAAGTTATTTAACTAATAAATATCAGAAACCCTCTTGGATTTATCTGATAAGTAATAGAAAATTAAAGATGAGCTGCGACCAGCAATGGCAAAGGGAATTTCCATGTACTTAAAATCTCAAATTTTTGAAACATAAAGAATAGCCAAGTTAGTTCATAGTATTATAAGCAAACCTCTTGTTAAAGCTGTCTTTTCATACTTGGAAAACTTTGTTTTCCTTAGAGCTCCACTTGTCAAAAATAAAATTAAACATGTGATCAAGTGGGGACCAAATCCCAACTCCACCACTCCATATTGGTCAACACATTTCCTCATTGGGCCTCTGATTCCTGATCTGGAAAAAGAAAGAAGCTGGGTTTCGTCAATTAAATTCCTTCTCTGTAGCAGGAATTGTACTAGGTATAACTGACAAAGGGAAACTGGCCCTGCCCTCAAGGGGCCATGTTGGAAAGCTCTGATCATTGAGGAGCCAATTGGGGGGAGGTAAGAAAAGAACCTAGAAATTCATCCAGGCCAGTGCTTCATCCACTGGGCATTCACATTCTAGAGAATAAAGTCAAAGGGAAATCTACAGAAATATGTTGTTGTGTTTCCCTTGTCTACCTTATTTATAAAAATAGAAGTTTGACTTCTTGTTGCATCAAAGTCCAGAGCTGCTTCTGACAACACAACCTGTTAATTGATATAAGATTTTTTTTCTGCAAATTCAAATAAAATTGAAACAAGATGTTTTGTATTTGTTTCTCTGCCCCACTCTTCCAGTTTCTCATTTCTGTATGCCAGCCAGTAATGTTCATGAATTGACCTTCTGGTTTATTTAATTACCTAATTTATTTATTTTTTTTAAACACAATTCCAGAAGAGCCTCCACACTAACACATAGTCCATTGGGATAATGCTAGGCTCAGGGCATTAAGGCAGATTGTGGTATCTTTGGGTGGATTGGGTCGGGGGCTGGCACCAGGGAACGGATTTTGCAGAACCTTTGCATAAGGAGGCACCAGAACCCGTCCTGTAAGAGGGTATGTGTTCTTGAGTCTGGGAAACTTCCCTCTGCTTTTAAACACTCTTCTCTTGAAGTGTTGTCATATTTGCTGTGAAAATAGAGTGCACAAAGAAACAGCAAGATTACACAAGAAGGTCTGTTTCCAATTGCTTATTTATCTCTCTGGACATTCTCTTTGGCCCAGTCCAGCTTCCCTGGACTAGTTTTACTAAATGAAAAAAGGCATCATTGCCAGGGGGCGAATGTTATTGAAACTGAAGGAGCTTCAAGCTCTGAAATCTAAAGAATTTGAGGCAGTAACCACTTAATGGTTCCCTTCTTACCTAAAAATGAGATTCTGAGTGACTTTTTTAGAAAGCAAAAGTGGCTGATAGAAAACAAGATATTTAGACTCCTCACCTCACAGAATTCCTTCTTCCTTCCTTCAAAGCCCAGCTCAGGTGGCAGCTTCTGCACAAGGCCCATCGTGGTCCTGCCTGTAATCGGTACTCCTCTTTCAGATCAGGGAACCCATCCTGGAGGCAGTAAGATCTGAATTCAAATCCAGCTTCAGACATTAGCTGGGTAACCCTGAGCAGTCACTTCACCCAATTTGCCTCAGTTTCCTCTTCTGTAAAATGAGAAGGAGAGGGCCAATCACTCCAGCATCTTTGCCAAGAAAACCCCAGATGGGGTCCTAAAGGTGCTACTGAGCCACAACTCTTTTTCTTTTTAAATTAAAGCTTTTTATTTTCAAAACATATGCATGAATAATTCTTCAACATTCATCCTCATAAAACCATGTGTTGTAAATTTTTCCCTCCCCTCTCCTGGATGGCAGGTAATCTAATATATGTTAAATATATTAAAATTTGTTAACTCCAATATATATATATATATATATATACACACATATTTATATAATTATCTTTCTGTGCAAGAAAAATCAGATCAAAAAGGGAAAAAATGAGAAAGAAAATAAAATACAAGTGAACAACAACAAAAAGAGTGAGAATATTATGTTGTGACCCATACTCGGTTCCCATAGTCCTCTCACTGGGGGTATTTGTGAGCAACAGCTCTTTTGAAATCATCTTATGCTTACTATACACAGACTTTGTCTCACTTGCAAACAGGCTTTCTGTGCCCCTCGCTCCACGAGGCCAGGGGCTATTATGGTTTTGTCTTGGTACCTGGTGTCTAGCATCATGTTGCACAAAATAGATTATTTAACAAACATGTTAAAAAATTAGATTTTGAATTAATGAAGGCAAGTACAGGGTAACTATTAGATTCCTGCTTAGCTCAGGAGGAGGATCAGAGAAGCAGGCGATGGAAGGGACTGTGGAGGCCGCTGGTCGCACCAGTTCTCAGGGCTGGCTCACGTCTGCAGTGCTTCAGGAAATCACCTGTAGACAATAATACCAATAATAAAACGCCGTGTTTAACCTCTGTGGAGGAACACAGTGGGGATGAAGGAGTAGATGGTAAGCTGGCCTTTAGTCACCAAAGACAAAGGCCCATCTCCCAGCTTTCAACGTGCTCCATGGGGCAGGAACCAAACACAAACACTTCTCAGAGAATGCCCTAGATTGGGCGATGCGTTTTTTTGGGTTCCTATCTTAGTTATTTTTTGGCTTCTTATGCCAGAAGGCTTTTCTGAGTAAGACAAAGATCAGCAGAGGGAAAGTCAGGAACAGTCGATAGCGCTTTCTGGATGATGTGGACAGAGGAGCCGTGTCTGCTGGATAGTGGGAAGGGGGAAGGTGGTTGTGATTGTGCTAAGGGTGCAAAAAAAAAATTCCAGATCCTTTTGAAAAGAGGAAGAGAACAAGTATTTGTTAATTCCCACGTGCCAGGGACTGTACTAAGTTCTTTATAAGCACTTATTTGGACCAGCAGTTGGCAGCTGTCCTGGATGTGGTCACCTTGCCCACCAGAACCTTTCTCAGATTTCTCCTCAATGACAAACACCCAGAGGGTGCTTAATAATTCAGTTCAATAAGTATTTATTTAATCTCTAGTGAGTAAGAAATACAAAGTGTTTGTACTCGGGAGGCTGTCGGTGGGCCAGTGGGTCCATAGATAATTAAATACTAAAAGTAATTTTAAAGGATGGGTTTTAAGAGGAAGAAAACACAAGTCCTGAGAAAGCTATTATTACTGTTGTTGGGGCCATGAGAAGCCCCCAGGCTGAGCCTTGAAGGGAGCTGGGAGCTCCCAGAGGCAAAGGTGAAGAAGCAGGGCCCAGATGGGGAGGGTGACCCCCTGAGCTCAGGGAACTGTTATTGGGCCATATATGACCTAAGATGGGACCTGGTTCTGCCAGGCTGAAAGGAGCTCGGGTTCTAGTCTGAGGCTCCAGGAGCCGAGAGGTGATTCGGCCACACTGGGTGTGCTCTGAATCCCAAAGTGCATGGGATGACACCTGCCAGGAGACAAGCGTGTTCCTTGGCGTCCGTCCCAGTGAGCCCCACTCGGCCTGGTTGTAGCCTTCCAAGCCCAAGATTTGGGGTGTGATTGTGACTTAATGAGAAAGTCGCCAGATTTGTTCTAAATGATCTCATTCTTATTCTTCTCATTTCTGTCTCATCATTGCTCGCTCATATGTCGTGCTGCAGATTAGGATGCTCTAATTTCACAGGAAATTAACCAGAATCTAAAATGCCCATTTGAAAACATGAAATTCAGAAAATTAAAAGTCTCTTCCTTGGAATTCTGACTCTGAAACTCCTCTCACGGCCTCCCGAACATGGTGAGCTCCTAGTCAGTGTTGACAGTTGACTCATTGACAAATGATGGTGGCTGGAACATTGGATGGAGTGTTGGATTCAAGATGACTTGAGTTCAAATCCTGCCTTGGATACTTACTTGCTGTGTGCTCCTGGGAAAGTCATTTAACTTTTTATCAATTTCAGTTTCCTCATCTGTAAAATGGGGATAATAATGGCACTCATCTCATAGCATGTTGTGAAGATTTGTAAATTGCTCAGCAGACATTAAAATGCTACATAAATGCCAGAAAATTTTATTTTAATCTGAAGATCTAATGTCCTTTTTGAAAGGGTCTGATTCAATCCAACAAGTCCCTATTAAGTATCTATTATATACTGGTCTAAGAAGTGGACATACAAGGACAAAAAGGAAGCAGCCCCATCTTCAATGAGTTGATCTTCTGGAGTATTAATATGTAAAGAGATCAGTATACATGGGAAGGGGCAGTAGGTGAGGCAGTGAATAGAGTTGGGAGGATCTGAATTCAGCTACTTAACTCTGAGCCAGACACTTAACTCTGCTTGCCTCGGTTTCCTCATCTGTAAAATAAACTGGAGAAGGAAATGCCAGACTACTCCAGGATCTGCCAAGGAAGCCCTAAATGGTCTGCAAGCGTCAGACTTCACTGAAAAATGGCGGAACAGCCACACAACAAAGGAAATACGTGAGGAACAAATGAACCATTCAAGCGTTTCAAATCATTTGGGTTGTTTATATTTTCATTGAGGTAATAAGTAAAGAGACCAGTTAAAGTGCACTTTGCTTATGATTTCAGAGCCAGGAATTCAGCCAGCCTTCGCACTGGTTTTCATGAAGATTTTTTTTCTTATGATAATAAAATAACATGTTGCATTTCCTGGTCCGGACCGACTCAATCTGGTTCCTTCCTCTTCATCCATCTTGTTAAAACAAGCCAGTGAGTGAGTGCCCTTTGGAACAACAATCACAGCTTTGTATTTTCAAGATTCTTTAAAAACAATTTTCATGTGTTATTATTATATTATATATATGTTTATATATAAAATAATTTAACCTCTTTTTTTTTTAACCATTTTGAGTTCCATCGAGACATTTGATAGGATGCATTCAGATTACATTTTAAAAAGCTTATACATTCATGACAAACAGCCTCGAAAGCAAGGGGTCTTTCATCCTTGTTTTAAGTCATCAATAGAGCATGCTCAGTTTTCAATAAAGGCCATTTGGCTGAGGTGTGTGAAATGCGTAGGTGTTAGGTCTAAAGGCCGTCACTGTTGTCACCATGAATGATTTAAGGATGCTTTTAATCTCCTGTCCCCAGCCATGCAAGCTTATCTGTAGCTTTGCCAGCTCAGACACTAAACTCAATCCTCCTTTACTGACTCAGGGTTCAAGTTCAAGGTCGTATCGCCTGAACTCTAGCTGAGGACATTATTAGCACCTGTAATCACAGGAAAGCAGCGGGCACCTCTCCACAGGGACCTAACCGTCTCTGACTGTATCAGCTCTCTCAAAGGAGAACACAAACCTTAATCTAGGACTGACATTTTGGATCAAAAGCCTCATGTAATATTTTTGCAAGTGAAAATGTATCAGGGGCTTATGTTATAGAACAGTAGCCTGTTATTAGAGCTAATCATTCTGTCTGGATATTCCCCATACAGATGATTCAGACCATCAAGACTTTAATTGAAAATGCCGATTCTGTCTATGAGAAGATTGTCCAGTGTCAGAAGGCCGGTAAGTGACAATTTGCTTCTGTTTCTTAAAATAATAATAAAAATAAGGTCATGGCTACTGTCCTGTTCATTGTACAGAATACTGCCGTTTCCTATAGAAAATCAGATTTAAAAAGGAAACTTTGCAACTATGTAAAAGAGAAGAAGAATCCTTTCCTCTCCACGTTGACATTGGCGAATCTTGAACTCCTGATCCAGGATTTCCCTGCACATGTTAAGAAAGGCAAGGCTCAGATAACTTGGCAGTGAATGGCCAAGAAATGATAGTATATTAAGAATTGGGCATCATTTGAACTCACTGCAACCTTTACCAAGATTTGGAAGTTTTGAACACTGCACTTCCAGTGCTGACATGATGACTGAGTGTTCAGACTTTGCATTCTCATTCCTTTTTGCCGATCTGGAAGACAGATGTGTAGAGAGTTTTGAATAGTGATAAATAAATAAATATGATTTCCCTCTCCCATACCACAAACACACCCTACCCAGTTTCCATATTGTAAAAATTGGAAGAGGCAGGAGAAGTTAAGGAAGTTAACCTAATCTGGGAAAAGCAAAAAGGATATTGTAGGATTCTCTTTGCATTTTAAATTTTGCTCCAAGTGTCAACTTTTAAGATTCAGTTCAATCAAAGGCATGTGTAGATCACCTACTGTGTGCTGAGCTTGGTGAATTGCTGGAGGTCAGGAGTTCTGAGCTGCAATTGGGTGTCTTCATTAAGTCTGGTCCAGATGTGGGAAGCCTTCAGGGAGTGGAGGATGCTTAAGGAGGAAAGTCCTACCCAAATGGGGAAAACAAGACAGGTTAAAGCTCCTGCAACAATTCTTACTGGAAATGGCTTGCAAGTGGCTCTCTACAGAACATCCAGTCTCAAAATAAGAACAAAAATGAAACAAGCTTTTGTCACAACTCAATATTATCTTGTAAAGCATTTAGCATAGTGCCTGGCAGCTGGTATTAATTATAATAATAAAAACAACAATAATTATTATTATTAGGATTTAGAGCTATAACAGAGACCTTTGTTGTTTGGTCATTCAGTCACATCTGACTCTTTGTGACCTCATGGATTTGTCCATGGGGTTTCTTGGTAAAGATACTGGCGTGGTTTTGCCATTTCCTTCTCTAATGTGTCCCCATTTCGCAGATAAGGAAACTAAGGCAAACAGGATCATACAACTAGTAAAATCATATTTGAACTCAGGTCCTCTTTATTCCAAGCCTTACCTAAGGGACCTTTGTGGTGTTATTGTGGTTGAGTAGTTTTAGTTACATCCAACTCTCTGTGACTTTTTTTTTTTGGGGGGGGGGGTTCTTGGCAAAAATACTGGAGTGATTGCCATTTCTTTCTCCACCCCATTTTACAGATGAGGAAACTAAGGTAAATAGTGAAGTGATTTGCCCAGAGTCAAATGGCTAGTAAGTGTCTGAGGCTGGATTTGAACTCAGGGATCACTGTCCTATCTCCTGAGCCTCCTAGGAGATGGTAGCTATCTTCCAATATGAATGAAGCTCCACTGGAGGAGGAAGATCCCTCCTCCTTGAAGATTTTTAAGCAAAGGCCTTTGGTTGGGCCAGATTGCCCCTGAGGTCCATTTTGGTCCTGTAATTCAATAGCTGCATGATTTCATGATATTCTTTTTGTCCTTGGGGAGGCCTTTCTGTTGCAGGTATTGGTACCTAAGGCTGTAGGTTACCAGCAGTTTGGATCTCTGAACCTTCCTAGTATATCTTGGGATTTACTGGCTAGATTTCTTTCTTAAAGATTATGCCTTGAACCAAAACCAATATGATTCTCATTGATTGGACGCCAATAGATCCCAAGCCAAGCCTCACTTGGTCATTGTTTGGGTCCTGATTGGCTAGAATTGAATGTAAATAGCAATCATTTCTGCTGTGGCCAGAAATCCTGAAAATTTTCCCTGACCAGATCTATCCATCCATTTATTCATTCATTCTTGTATTTATTTATTTATTTATTATTATTTAGTTAGTTTCTTATTATTCATTCATTCACTCATTTATCTATCTGTTTATCTGTTTGTTTGTTAAAAAGGAAATTATTTGCTAGATTGCTACCCATTTTGTGGGTGTGACCTTAGTCAAACTGAGACCTTTTGAAGACCTTAACTTAAAAAGTCCCAGGTCTCCTACTGTATCTCCAGTCCTCCTGATCTGTCTCTGGCCACGGACTCAGATGGCTTTGGAGGGAAAGGTGAGGCAGGTGACCTTGCCCAGCACACCTCACTTAAATCCCATTCACTTCCACATCACGGTGTCACCTCCAATGCCTTGGTCCTTCTGGAGACAATAACAGCAGCATTGCCAGAATCCCATGGGGCTTTATGGCTGGGTGGAGGATCAAGGAACCGCCAGAGAGATCAGAAAGACTCTTTGGGTTTCACAGTTGCTGCTGTGGGGCCCAGCCACCCACACAGCCCTTCTGTTCTCCTGAGCATTTATTTTAAAGTCTCTTGATCTTTTGTTTCTTGTGCTTATAGTTACAGGCAAGGACTAATAGTCATTAGTCATATCAAGAAATGCTAATTTGTGGCAGAAAAAAAAAAAAGCTGGTTCAGAAGGGATTTGCACCAGATTCTTATTTTGATAGGTAACTGTAATTCTATCAGCAAAGCTTTAATCTGGAAACTACAGTGACGGAAATGCAAAGCACCCTAGGAGAGAGGATTCTTTTTAGGTTCCTTTTTAACTTTTAAAATTTGATTCATCTCTGGCTTCCACAAAGGTTCCAGAGGTTGAGATTCAAAGCTGAGCAAGCTGGTCCTCGAGGACCCCAAAACTAACATGCAGTTGGAGCAGGGTTTTTAGCAATGGTAATATTGATGCTTTTAAACAAGCTTCTTGGGAGTAAGCACTGGTTTCTTTATATCCCTATGGTTTAGCTCTCAATAAATGCTTGTTGCTATGACTGGGTATAAATTAGGAGGTGAATTAAGTGAGAGGAAGCATGATGTCAGGGTATTCTGGAAGGAGTACTCCTTTGGGAGTTTAAAGGTCCTGAGTTCAAATTCTCCTACCTGGAAGCCCATCTTTTAGCTTTTGGGAGCTCAGGTTCTCATTTCTAGAACGAGAAGGTTGGAATCCATGGCTTCCTTCTACCTCTAAATCTGTGGCACGATGCTTAGGTAAGATCACTCCTGGGCAGGGATGTGCTGATAAATGTTTAACAACTAGTTCTCAGTGCCAAGGGAAATATAAGTAGGATGCACTTTTAAGTTTAGTCTGTCTTATGAACATTTTCTGCATTGCTTTCTCAAATCAAAGCCATCAATAAAACAATAAATCAAGCCCTGATTTGTAGCATTTGCCAATATTCAAGGTGGAAATGCTCACACATAAAATAGAACAATTGTCTCCTGCCAGCCTGTTGAAATTGGCTCCAAGAGACTCCTGGGGATATAGAAACACTAGCCAGGAGACTGGGGATTCCAGATGGAGACACTGAGGGAAGAAAGGAAGAAGGTTGGGTTGAGTCGTGATAGAATTTAGGATTCTTTCTAAAAATATGTGTGCAGAAATTTGATGGGCATAAATAACATCAGGTCATCAATAAATGCCAAGGAAATGATGGACTCGAGAGTAAACTGCCCCTGAGGAGAGAGAGGAATTGTGATCTGATATTATCAGAGGGGAAAGTGAAATTGGCACCCCCAAAAAGATCCAGTTTCCTTGGTGATAATGGAAGTTAAGAAATATAAAGAGGAAAAAACACTTTTATTGCATCTCTGTTATCAACCCCATAGTGCCCAGCACTGTGTTTTACATCTGGGTTGAGAGGAAGGGTAGATTTGGAAAGGGAACTAGTGGAAAAATTCCAGTATGAACATGAGCCAAAACAAACTAAAAGATTATGAATTTTTTACTCACCACTTATCTAATAGGTATCTAATTTATACCCCTCAATAATCAGTTAATCAACATTATTTATTTATTTGTTTTTATATTTGTTTTATATATATATATATTTATTTATATTGTATATATATAATATTTATATTTTTTTATTTACATTTATTATATTACATATAAATATAAATAAATAAAATTAAGTTAGGTAAATAAATATATTTATTAAGCCGGACATTGTACTAATACAGATCATTGTAAGAAAGTAGCTCATGCATTTGAGATGGCTGCGCTAAGTGGTTTCTGTCAGGAGACTGCCATGGTATCATCACTCTGTGATGGAAGGGGCTATGTATGGAATCCTGCCAATGCACTGTAATGCAGCATGAAATGGGAGGGGAAAAGAATTTCAAAGTGTATTGCTCTCAGGAGTCCATCAGATTCACTAAGTTTGTCTGGAGTCAGGACTGAAAATTCTTTTTGGGCCAAAGTTGTGAATTCAACTTTAGATAACTGGGAAGTGCCAATGGGACCACAGAGTTGTCCATCCTGTAGAAAATTGAAGATTATGGGATTATACCTAGAAAAACTCGGGCGTGGAGATATGGATTGGGGAATTCACTGTGTAGAGATAATCTTGCTCCCTGTAGACTGTAGAACAGGCCCAGACTTCCCTGTTATTAATTGTGTCCCAGCACTTTGATCCAGGTAAGCACTAATAAATGCTTATTGGAGTGGGTGATAATGGGAGCTAACATTTACACAGCACTTTAAGGTTTCGGAGACACTTTACCAATGTTTTCTTATTCACTCCTTAAACATCCCTGGAGTCAGCTCTCTGAAGGCCGAAGCCTTCCAGCAGTGGAGGACTTTTGGGTCCGGCTGTTCCATTGGGGATGGAGCCCTGGGCCTGACCACGAAAGTGCAGCAGAAAGCTTCCCAGCACCTCTCCCACCCTTCGCTTCTAGTCCTGAGCTCTGGCTATCTGGTTTAATAATGAGAAGATCACGCTTTGGGAATGCTGTGAGGGAAAAAAAGCCCAGTTTCAAAGAGCTCTGGATGGAGAAGCATAAAGTCCAGACCATTCACTAAGGGCTTGTCGTTGAAAGAATGGAGAAAATAGGACACAGGAAGATTAAACCCAACTCCATCTTTATTCCTTTTTTAATCCTCTTGCTGCCCCCTTTATTCCCACATATGTTGTAGACATGAGCCCCTTCTTCCTACCTGTCTGCTCGTAGGTCTTTCCCTACTTTAAATCTACAGTCTTATCATCTTGGACCTGTTTTGTTAAAGAACTTTTGGGTTTCCAGAAGGCTTCAGTGCAGGTGACTTGGAAAAAGGTCTAGGAGAAGAAAGGGCTACTTTCTGCTAATCCACCAAAGCTGGTGCTAAGGAATTGAATAATTTCTAGACTCCACCTCATCCATCCAGGTTCAACTAATTTATTTGAGAGATCTGGATTAGCTATCCGGTTGCATGTGAAGCAGGATTTAATAGCTCAGAGCCAATCTTAAAATAATCTGGCCTTTGTGGGTGCCAAAATTGCTTTGGAAGCCAGCCAAGAAAGAGATTTGAGCTACAAAGAAAAAAATAATAATAATTAGGCACTTTCCTATTTTCTTTGGAATTATGGTAGTAAAGCCCACATAATAGCCCACCCAAACTCTACACAATTTGATCATCTTGGCAAATTGTGTAGGATTCAAAGGTAGCATATTTTAATAGATGCTATGCGGGCGTCTGTTCTGTAGCAAAGCCTGCTCTTGTAGAGACTTCCATATAGTTGTTTTTGTTTTTTAAATTTGGAGTAGGGTCAAATTTTCATAAATTCAGCATTCTCTAAGATCTGTTCATATTCACCATTTGCAAGGCTTTCTAGTTTATATTTTGTGTCTATTTTTGCATCTATGAAGTGTGTGACAAGTGAGATTTTTTAGAAAGGCAAAGGAAAATTTTCACTAGGAAAAAAAAATGGCTTCACATGTATCGAAGTATGAAGCCAGTATGTCTCCTTCCTGAGATATATTAGGAACTCAGCTCCTAATAGAAAAATTTTGGGAAGAGTTTATATGTATAACATATGTTATATGATATATATATGCATTGCATAAACATGTTATATGTTATATATCATATATAAAACCAAGATAGATATAGATATTCACACTCACACACATGTATGTATGTATTTGTTCACAGAGCAAATCCCAATGAAAATGTTTAGAAGGTCATTTTTGTTCTGTGTTTGGCAAGACTAAACAATTTGAGTTCAAAGACAGAAAGAGGGGTAAAATGCAGTTCTGATTGGGTCTTGTTTCCTTTGGGAGCAAAGGTCTCTTTCTCCCATCTTTGCCGATCACAATAGGTGACATTTTAATAGAGTGTGTGGCTTTGCACACCCAGTACCAGCCTCTGGTTTCTCATGGGACACAGAGTACCTCAGAGCAGCAAAAGTATCAGCCATCAGCCAGGGTTCTGAGTACTTCTTGGTCCATTCCCTTACAGCTGCTCTCAATTGTAAATAGACTTCAAGTATACTCAGTGACTACTAATGTGCCTTGTTAATTTAATTATGTCATTTTGAAAAATTTGTAGCTACTCAGCAATGATCAATTTTCATAAAACTTAATATTTCTTTCATAAGCTCACAAACAGACTTGAATTAATGTCATTAATTTTAAACTCTTATCCCACTCACCTCCTCTAAAAGAAAGACCTTAAGGTATTGTTTTAAGGACATGGTCTTTCTCAATAATTTAGAAAGCATATATAACAAAAACACACTTCTGCAAAAAGAGACACGAGTGGTTTGGATTCTCAGACACAGTGGGAAGTGGTCACCTTCCAAATCAATAGAGAGATTTTTAAATTTTAGTGAGGTGCTTTCATTTGAACAGGTCTCGTTTAGAAATTTAAATGATCTGCCTGGCATCCCTCCCCACCGCTTGGCTTTTTATATTTAGCTTTAAGGGGGTGACAGCTGGGTTTTTCAGGACAAGTCTGAACTTCAGGATGGAAGGGAAGCCCTTCCTGGGAAGAGAGATCTAAAGCTGGAGGGGACCTCAGAACCAGCAAGTCTCACCCCCTTCATTCTATAGATGGAAGTAAAAGCTTCCTGATTCCATAGTCATGTCTCCTCTGTAAAATGAGGATACTATAATTGGAGGCTGTCAACAAGCATTTATTAAGCACCTACTGTATGCCAGGCACCTAGGATACAAAAAATAAATAAATAAATAAGCTGCCCTCAAGGAGCTTACAATCCATTACTGGAAGTGTGGTGAGGACGAAAGGAGATTGGAACTGCTTCACTAAAGCATTTTGAGCAGAGGACATGAACTTCAGCTTTTCTTTTTCCTCTCAGCTCTGCCATGTGGGGGCCCCCCGGCAGATTCAAACCCAGGACTTCCAGACGGAATGCGTGCTTTCTCTCAGGCTGCCTCCCAATATCATCAGAAAAGCATGTAATTATTTCCGTTAAACAATTAACTTCAAGACAACCAGTTATCAGCATCTGTAACACTTTGGAAAAAATTACACATGTGGAGGAAAATCATCTTAATATTTAGAAGTTATTAATATAGAAACAAACAGCAAAAGATTTCAGTGGGATGGAGATAACAATTCCCGCCTCGGCATTCACCCAGTTTCTATTATCGAACTAGAGGCTTTGGGAGTGTCTGGCGCCATCTTTAAGCAGCAGCATGAAAAGCTGATTGCCTTATTGGCCCCCCCCCATTCCTTTCTGTATCCCCAAGCAAGAGTTTTCAAGATTAGTGCCCCCAGGAAGCATCAATTCAACCCGGATGGTGTGCAGGGCATGTGTGTGCTAAGGGGGAGGACTATCAATAAGAGCAGAAAGAGAAGCCATTGCTGCCCTTGGGGAGCTTCCACTTTAAGGGGAATCCCTTTCATCTCCAGGACTCTGGGACTTCTTGCTTCAGGTCTCTTCCCTCCTTTGCTCCAGGCCTTCTTGCTCACTATGGACAGCTTGTGCAGACAGAAGCCCCCGGTGTCCTCTGATTGAAACTGCTTGGGATGGGTTTGGACCAATCATTTAAGCGCCTTCAATTCCCGCGGCTGGATTAGATTAGTTAGCCTCTGGGCTCCCTTCCAGCTCTGGACCTACAATCCCATGATCTCCTATGTATCCAGGTGCGGTGAGCCGCTTCGTTTCTTGTTCATTTTAGAGATGAACAGAGTGGATCACTCAGCATTGAAAGTAGGATTTGAATCCAGGACCTCCTGACTCCACATCATTCTTCTACATCAGACTTTTTCTGATCTCGGCCTACTTCTCTCTCTCTCACCTCAGGCACCTTATCAATCTTTTGCATGTAATTTGTATGTATATATGCACATATACATACATACATACATACATACATACTTACATACATACATTTTCCCTCTGATAATGGACTATAAGTTCCATGAGGGCAAAAAGTACTTCTCTTGCTTTTGTGTGTCTGGCACTGTAGTATATACTTAATAAACCTTTATTGGTTGGTTGAATTATTCTCCCTGCAGAGGCTGCTTTGTAATTGTATTCTAAAAGAGCATCATAGTTTAGATGCTTTCTCATATTATTATTTTAACTACATAACAGTTTTGGTAACATGTCAGTAACATTAGTTTTAAATCATTTAGCAAGTATTTATCTAGCACCTACCATGTGCAAAGCGGGGTGCTTGGTAGATTCTGGGTGAGACCCAGAGTATAAATAAGACAAGTTCTCTGCCCTCAATGAATTTATTTTCCAGTGTGTGTGTATTTGTGTATGTATGATGAATCCAATTAACTGAGATACAAGTTATTATAAAGTAATAGATCACAAGTACATGAGGTGGGAGGGAAGAATGGAGGGATCGGAGAAGGGTTGATGGATGAAGTATCATGGTAGGTGAGCTTCAAAAGATGGAGGGGAATTCAGTAATCCAATCCAAGAAGTGGAAAGGAAGGTATTCCAGACTTAGGGAACAGTGTGTACAACAGCAAAGAGTACCTGGGAGAATTGTGTGTTGTGTCTGGAGGATGAATAGGTTTGTTCCACTGGAGAAGATCATCCATGGAGGCGAGTGATGAGGGATGAAGCTGGAAGGATTGGGGGCTTTTCTGATCTCACTCAGTGAGCATTAGGGAACCTGGATAAGGTTTAGAGGGGTGACATGAATCTGTGAATAAGGAACATTTGTCTGGCAATACAGTGGTGAAGTGAAAGGAGAAACAGGAATTCTTCCCATTGTTGCCGGTGAGTTGTTCAGTCACATCTGAGTCTTTGTGAATCCTATGGAGTGAGTGAGTGTGTGTGTGAGTGTGTGTGTGTGTGTGTGTGTGTGTAGTGGGTCCTCCTGTCCTTCACTATCTCTTTCCCAAGTTCAGGTTCATTGTTTCCATGATACTATCTATCCATTTCATCCTCTGCCATTCTTTTTTCCTTTTTCCTTCAGTCTTTCCCAACATCAGGATTCTTTTTCATGAGTTCTATCTTCTCTTGATTTGGCCAAAGTATTTACGTTTCAGCTTCAGCATGTGATCTCCTGGTAAATAGCCTGAATTAATTTTTTTAGGAATACTTGGGATGAGACAATTGTGAAAGTTTATACTGATAGGAATAAAGGCGTGTAATAATATCATGGCAGATGCAATGAGAGCTGGGAATGGATTCAGTAATATTGGGTCTATAAAACCAAGAGAACTTGTAAACTCATTGGCTATGAAAGAGAAGGAAGGATGGATTGTTGTGTTGAAAGAAATGTGTCCCCTTAACAAAAGAAACCACAACATCCTCGGAAAAGGCAATTGGGGTTAAGTAACTTGCCCAGGGTCTCACAGCTAGGGAGTGTTAAGTGTCTGAGGCCAGATTTGAACTCGGGTCTTTCAAGCCACCCAGCTGCCCCCTTATTGTTCAGTCTTAAACACTTACATGGTATATAAGTCTATATGGTATATATACCACATACTTACATAACAAGGTATATACAGTACACGCACAACTCAGGATTATCTCTGTTCTCCAGCTGTGTTACATGGAGATTCCTGCCTCATGTCTCTGGTTAGTGTCAGGTAGTCCTAGTCAGTCGTATCAGATTTATGGTTCCAGGCACATCCTGTTATTGCAGATGTACGTACATATTTGTGCTAGCCTCTGGGAGTAAATAGGGGTCACGGAGAACTGACCCAAGCATGTCAGCAACACCAGTAGGGGTCAGAGGGCAATGCCATGACCTTCCTGTGGTCACTGCTTATGAGCCTCAGCACCCCACAATGCTTGGCAAAAAGATCTGGGCACAGGAGTGCCAGGCCAATCGTATTTATTAACTGACTGGTAACATCGGCTGTCAACTGGTACGTTAATTTATCTAAGATTGCCTTAATTCCCCTCTCCAAGGCTGGATGTGCTAATTCTGGAAACAAACTGCTATTCAGTTAAACTTACACAAGTACTTTGCAAACCTTGAAGTTGTATGTAAAGGATATAAATACGTACATATATATATATACACATATATATATATGTATATATATATATGTATGTATGTATGTATCTACACACCACACATCATATATATATATATATATATATATATATATATATATATATATATATATATATATATATATATATATATATATAATTTATATATACAGACAAGTACTTTTCAAACCTTAAAAGTTCTATGTAAAGGATATATATAAAAATGTATACACACCACACATATTATTTATATTTTACATATATATCCTTTATATACACACACAAGTACTTTGCAAACCTTAAAGCATTTGTCCACAGTATAACGGAATAATAGAGTTTCGGGGGTGGAGGGGGAGGAATTTAAACAAATCTCAGAGTGAATTAAAGACAGAATATCCAGAAGAAGGGAAATCATGGTCCTAGCGCATATGGAGATCCCACATTTAAAGCATCTTCCATTTCTGGTTTTGGAAGGACACTATAAGGAGAGACCTTTTCTCTATCTTTACCCATCCTCTGGAGGAGGGCCCTCCCTTTTTTCCTCCTTTTTTGGTGAGGCAGTCAGAGTAAGTGACTTGGGCAGAGTCACACAGCTAAGTGCTGTGGGTCTGAGGTTGGACTTGCACTCAGGACCTCCTGACCCCGAGGCTGTGCTGCCTAGTGCCCCTTCCCCCTTCTCTTTCAGCCTAAATCCTTGCCCCTGGTCTCCTCCCACCCCTTTTCTCCAGAAACAACCCCATTAAGCATCTCTTTTCTTTCCCGTATATTTGGTTCTCCATCTTCTCCAGCGGGTTTTGCCTCTACCAATAAGACACCCATATTTCCCCTAATGTGGAAAAAACCCAAAACAACTTCACCAAAACAACACCCACCCTCTGCTACCACTCTATCTCTGTTCCTCTTCGCTGGGAAATAACATCTAAATTATAATTATTATCAAAGCATGACTTGGAAAATGAAAGATCATTTTTAAAGCATGATTGCATGGAGTGAGCTGTAAGTTAATAGAATATTATAGAAAATGATAGGGAAATCATATCAGACTAAGCTATGGTATGTAATTATTAAAAATTGTATATAGAAAAGTGAGACCTAAATAGATTGGTAATGAGGCATCATGAAAATAGTCCTGCATTTAGAGCCAGAAAATGGGGGTTCACTTACTCCCTCTGTGACTGAACAAATCGCTTAATCGGGGCTTCATTTTTTTCTCACTTCTGAAGAAAAACCAGAGTTAGAAAAGATGATCTACAAATCCTGTGATCCCGTAAATAAAGCTGAGACATGTGATATGGTCGGTTTTTATAAATTACAGATTTCCCTTCATGGATGGCATTTTGGGGATCCTTATCTTTTTCTGTTTTGTGCTGGTCTCCATCACTGCTACCTATTACAATTCTTATTAGCTTTATTGAATGCTTGATATCTGGTAGATATTTAATAAATGCTTGGTTTCTTGATGAGCTGATGTTTAAAAATAAAGATGAAAGGAAATGGGCCATTTTTATCCCTGATGTTCCTTTCAAGGAAGCAAAGAACACATCAATCATAACTCTACTTCTCTATATTTCAGAGGGCCCTATAGACATTCTCTCCATTGGCACAAATTACAATATTTCTCTGCTTTTTCATGTTATAGAACTCCTGTCCAGGTTCCCTATAAATTCTCCACAGGGAGTGATTCACAGCTTTGAGCATTTTCTTTCAAACTTCATATCACCTGGGTACTAGACCAGTAGCCAATCACTACATGATCAAATTCTTTGATCTTTTTCACCTAAAAATCTATCTAACTGTGCAATAATGGATCTAATCTCTATTCAACCCCCAAATACAGCTTGAATTTGGGTTGATTTTTTAAAACTATGATTCCAATTTGAAATGGTAGTCACAAGGATCTTAAAGATACCATTTTTAATTGACCCTATGATCCAATCGAACAAGACTTAGATCAGAGAATGACATCACAGGAGATAGGACATCCAAATTTCTTAAAAATAAAATATAGATTTCTCTTGATTCTATCATTCATTTTCAGTCAAATTAATCAAAATGGGTAAGGATTTAATGAGTCTCTGTCACCTTTGAAACACAAAAACATTACTAATTAACAGTATTAGATATATATCATCAACCACCATTGAGATTTCTTTTCTAGGATTGGTAGCAAGCATCCTTGAAGTTGACATTAAATGTGATTCCTTGTTATTGTTCTTCAGAGTGTGGGAGAATGCTTCTTCAAAAGATCTGGGTTTGTTTACTTTCTATGGGAAAAGATTCATCTCCTCCTTTCTCTTCTCTGCCTAATACTGATTACCCTCCATCTCCTTAGAATCTTTTTCCATTACCATCTCCAGATTATTTGTCCTTTGCTGCATGGGAATCTTTTATCTTCTCTAATAAGTAATAAGATGGAAAATGTTCCTCACACAAGGTAACTTTTGCTTTCTCACATGGCAGGAAGTTATCCTTGTCATAAGATTATATTAAGGAAGATGACTGCCATGGGCAGGAAGATAAACATAACACAGGCCCTGCCTGGAACGGGTCTTAGTATATACCTATTTCCTGAGTCTGAAGTTGAACAATCCAGCTTTCTGACTCTCCTTAGAAACTGCTTACATGACTAACACAGCAAAGTGTTTCTTTTGCATCATGTCTGTTTACTCAGGGATTCTGGGAGAGCTAATTTTAAATCAGTTTAGACATCCTCTAACTCACTGTTAACCTTACTAATCTCCTAGATGCTCATAATTAGCCTTCGTTTTTATAATCTACCGGTTCCCTTTTTAGAGGAGCTAAGGTGCAAAAATTAAGAGCTTGGAGGTTCATAGACCATCAGAGATTATATCTCAGTGACCATCCAGACAAATCATTGTATTTTGAAACTGAGAAAACTGAAGCTCAGAGAGAAAAGATCAATTTCCCAGGGTCATTAAACTAGTTATGGTCAGCATAGTTGTCAATTTGAAACTTTGATTGGAGTGTTGCTACTTCTTGTTAATATTTTCAATTTCCCATTGCTAATGGAAAAAAAGAAGAGTGGAGATAAATCAGTTCACTGAGAAGTAAACAAAGTACCTCTTTTAAACTGGTAGATTTAGGCCTCTATAACTCATGTTTTTGATATAAATCCTAAAAGATGACCTGGCGTCCATCTAGAGCAGAGGTTCTCAAACTATGGCCCAAGGGCCAGATGCGGCCTGCTTGAGGATGGTTATGCGGCCCTCCGGGTTATGGCAAATGGGCTGAGGGGCCGAGACAGAGTGTGAGCTTTTGTTTTTACTATAGTCAGGCCCTCCAACTGTCTGAGGGACAGTGAACTGGCCCCCTATTTAAAAAGGTTGAGATCCACTGATCTAGAGTATGGGAGTTGCAGAGATAAGAGACAGGATGCCCAGGAAAACCCATGGCCCTGATGATCCAGGAAGCCCAGAGCTTTCTTCTTGGCCTCTCTGCATTGTGTGGGGGTTGTGATGAGATGAAATGGTTGTAAGCAGTCAGTTTGTTAATTCTCCAGATAATCGAATCAATTTTATTAATTGTTGCCCTGTCTTGAAACCAAGAGGCCCCCATGTGCCCTGTTAGGCTGGCAGGAATACAGACAAGACATACTTCCCATGAGGCAGCAAACCAAGACGGAATTGGCAGCTCTTCCCACTGCATTTCACTTTACACTTAAATGACACCAAAGAAATAAGATCTCTGTCAATCACAACACAAACAGCAGGCTATTTACAGATGCTCTGAAAGGAAAAAGGCAAATTGAAGTCGAGGGCCCTAAATGAATGCCAGCCATCTATGAGGAGAGAGCAGGGAAGCTTTGCAGCAATGCTGACAAGAGACTTTCTCCTTCTCGGCACCATCTGACAGGCTTGTCCATCTCCATCTTCTTAGGTGGCTTTGGCTGCCAACGTCTCTCAAAGCCTCTAAAATAGCAACTTGGAGTTCCATCTGTCTGTGGAAAATTCTCCCTTCCAAAAGTACAGAGATTTTATTCATATGTTTAAATTTTCATTGCTTATCACTCACCTTAGTGATCACAGTAATGTTGGTGATCCTACTCAGATTCTAATCTGTACACTTCTCAGTTTGCCCACAAACTCTATAGAAAGGACCTATCCGAGGTGCTGAATCTCCTTGAGGATACAGGCTGTCATTGTTGCTTATGTTTGTATCCATAGGTCTTCACCCAGTGCCTGGGACCCATTTAGTGCTCATAAGTGCTCCAGCTAGCTAACTGTTTGTCTCAATGACCAGCTCCTTTTTTTTTCTTTTTGCAAAGGCAATTGGGGTTAAGTGACTTGCCCAGAGTCACACAACTAGGCAGTGTTAAGTGTGTGAGGCCAGATTTGAACTCAGGTCCTCCTGACTTCAGGGCTCTATCCAATGCACCACCTAGCTGCCTCCCCTTTTTTCTTTTCAGTGTAAACTCCAGGTTTACATTTATCTCTTTGGCTACTACTTGTGCACATGGCATTGCTGGTAATATACTTCAGTCTGCTTATTGCCAACTGTGACCAACTAGAATTGAGATTCTTCAGAGAAGGTAGTTTTTTGTTATTTAGAGCTTTAGAGCATCACCAGAAGAATAAGGGTGAGAGGGAAGGAGGAGCTAAACCTATATTTTGATTGTTGGAGAAATCTCATGATGAGAAAACTGTCTACCAGTGCAAACCAACAACTGTTCATTATAGAGACTTAGTGCTCAGTATACTCAGTGGTTTAGAGACCTTCCCAAGGTCACGTAGCCTGATATTATGACCATGGGTCTAGAGTTATCTAGAGTTAGATATCAGAGGTCATGTAGTCCCAAATCCTCCATTTACAGATAAGGAAACTGTGCTTCAGTGAGATGAAATGCCTTATTCATGAACCATCACTCTAGGGCTAGGAAGGACCTCAGAGGCCATGAAGTGCACGATTTGCCACTTAGAGATGAGGAAACTGAGGTCCCAGTGAGCTTTAAGTAATGTCTGCATCACACAGGGAGCTTGCAACAGAAGCAGGTCCTTCACCCTCAAAGTCAATGCTATTTCATCAAGGTAGGAGTCAAACTTAGATCTCCCTGACTCAGAGAACAGCTAATCTTTAACAAATATACTTAAATGTCCCATTCTTAAATATACTTAAATGTCCTCATGACTTGCAGGTGAATTGGATTTAAGTGACACAGGACTGTGCAAAGTCACCAGCCTCACTTTCTCCCAGAGCCATCTGGGTCCAGTGGCCAAATGTAGATTAGAATGACTGGAGATTAGGTGGCTAGTGAACGGAGTGCCAGTCTTGGAGTCAGGAAGATCCTTAAGTTCAAATCTAACCTCAGACACTTACTAGCTATGTGACTTTGGGAAAGTCACTTAATCCTGTTTGCCTCAGTTTCCTTATCTGTAAAATGGGCTGGAGAAGGAAATGGCAAACTACTCCAGTGTCTTTGCCAGGGAAACCTTAAATGGGATCAGAAGGAGGCATATCATTGAAATGACTCAACAACTTGAATATTCTGGGAGACAGACTTGTTTTTACAGTCCTGATGTCAGTCATTTACTTGTCATAAGAATGAGCTTTAGAGAAAACAAAATTAAGGATAGGGAATTATTCTGATAGAATTAGGCAATTGAATGTCATGGATAGAAGTTGGACCTGAAGTCAGAAAAAACAGAGTTCAAATCCAGCCTCATGCACTTACTAGCTGGGTGGCTCTGGCTCAAACCCCGTCTGCCTCAGTTCCCTTCACTAAAATGGGGATAACACCACCAGTGTGGTTGTAAGGATAAAGTGAGACCACATCTTTAAAGCAGTTGGTAAACATTAAAGACTTTGTAAATACAAGGAGGCTGACAAGCTGCTGCATAAGATGAGGTCCTTGTGTCCCAGCAGACTTGTACCTTAGCCTAATATACTTTTGACTCAAGCACTATTCCCTTGATTTTATCAAAGGCCTATCTTTTAACGACAATGCTTCATACAGCGTGTGTTAGGGAAGCTAGGGAAACTAGACAAAGTAGTGAATATCTGAGCCCTGGTGCCCAGGGCTTTAAGACTTAACCACTTACATGTCCCAACTCTTTCTGGTTCTTTCTACCAAATGGAGATGCTAAAGAGGAAGAAGAAGAAATAAGAAATACCTCCATTCAAAACTGGATGCCTTGTCTCTGATCAAAACATGACACCACTAGATCCCTATTAGTCACAAAATGAATCTCCTGAAATAGACACATTATTTATATTCTCACTGTGTATTTCCGTTGGGTTGGAACCAAAGACTATATTTTGCATAACTACAACTTTGAATGGTATGAATTTAATATACATCGTCCCTTCAGGGGATTTTGCGGTGTACTAACAAACTTTGTTGTGGTGATTAAATTGCCAGATTTAATCTTAGCTAGTCCTGGGTTCAAATCTCATCTCTGACATTACTAGCTGTAGGAAACATTGGATGACTGGTTTCTTCATCTGTGAAGTGGGCTTATTAATAACCCCAAATCCTCTCCTTCAGGGTGTGATGTAATTCAAATGAGACAATGTGCAGGTAAAAATCTGTGTCACTTTTGTTTGGTGGATTTTTTAACAGAGTTTCTTAAACTTTTTTCTTCTTATGGTCTCTTCTTGCCTGAGAAATTTTATGTGACCCTGGGTATATATAAAATACAATAAGGAATATCCAAATCATTTACTGATAATAAATAAATTTCAGTTAAGAGATGCTGTACAGGCTCATGAACCACAGTTTAAGAAGCTGGGGTGTAGAGGGTGCTTCTGGGAAGAAATGTCTCCTTCTAGTGCACATCAACCCCTGTTCTGCAGTTTGTAGTCTGAAAGACTTCAACGTTAAATGACTTTTCCAAGTTCCCTACAGTCAGAATGTGTCAGAGATGGTACTTGAACTCAAGTCCTCTTGGCTCCAATGCCAACTCTGTGACCACCAGAGAGTGGTGGTCAGACAGTATTAGAGTAGACCAATACTGCTTCACTCCCTTTTCTCATTCCCTATGTGACTTCCAGTGCTCCCTCACCTATCAGTTTTGATGATAATTATGTTTTTAGAATTTGCACTTTAGGTGTCAAAGCAAAAAAAAAGCCTGTTTAATCATTTTTCTTTCTAGGATTTTAACACAGTTGATTCTGCCATAAATCCTTTAGTTGAGCCCTAAATAGCTAAGCTATACAGGAACTGATTTTACCATATGGTGGGACAGATGCATTGGAAATTGCAAAACTCTTCAGAATGGGAAAAGTTTTGTTGTTTGTTTGTTTTCTTTTTGCTCTCAGGTATAAAACAATGGAGGCAATGAATGACCTGCCTGCTCCTGGCTTTAAAAATAAAAGCTCTGTCTGTTTCAGCTGTGAAAGGCAGAAGCAAGGTACCAGTCACTTCAAAAAAAATTTAAGTAACTAAGAATGACTTAGCACCTTTGGTCAGACCAGGACGCCTGTAGTGTTCTCTGTTCGGTCTTCTTGGGGTCTCTGGGAATAGCTTCCATTTCAGCTCAGTAATCACCACAAGAGGAGCCTGGGGTTAAAGTCCAAATCCTTTATTATCTCTTTCAAAGTCCTGTCTCCTTTCCTAGGGCCTGCTTAGCTTTCTTGGAGGCCTTTTGGAGTCTTGGTTTCAGTGGAGGAAGTGCAGGAGGACAGGCCTGCCACCCCAGGGTGTGAGATAGGATGAATGAATCTGAGTCCAAGGGCTTATTGTGACTCAGCCTCCATTTTGCTTCTAGTGCACTTGTCCTCTGTGGCTCTCAGCCCTGCTTATATGCTCCACACTGAGTATACACCATTCATTATATCACTAGGAAACCATTATTTGTTGTAAGATTAAATGAATCATACAGAACCATGCTACATTAGATAACTATTGTCTTATCAATCCCACTGACTTAGAACCTTGTTTCAAGTTCAGAGTTCTGGCCCACAACAGACACCAGCTGTATCTAGCAAACGTTCCCTAAATATGCATCAAGTCCCTATGCTGCGGATCTAATACCTTTTTCAGGACCTCGGAGAGTACAAAACTCTCTTCAGAAAGCTTAGACTCTTAAGAGAAATGCAAAATGCGTACATAGATCTGCTAGAGAACATTTGTATGTGGTAGCCATAGATGCTTCTGTGCTAAAGATGTTTGGAGCAAGACAGTGGGCATTGGGTAGTTGTCTGAGAGGAGATCACTTTCAAGCCAGCTTTTAAAGGAGCCATTGGGTTAATTCAGGTGGGGTGGAAGGAACAGAGTCCGAGTCTTGAAATTTGACTGTTAATAGGGATCAGCTGAACTGGAGAGCTGCTAGTCCCCCAAAAGAATGTAACCCCTTGAGGGCAGAGTCTGTTTTTGCATTTCTGTTTGTATCCACTTTGCCTTGCACAGTGTTTTGCACACATCAGATGTTTAATAAGTGGTTATTGAATTCATATCATAGAATTTCATACTTGAAAGGTATATAAGTGACTGTTTAGTCCAGTCCATAACCCCACTGCAAATATAATAATGACAGTAATAACTAGCATTTATATAGTGTTTTTAGACTTGCAAAGCACTTTGGAAATATTATTTGCTCCTCATTACAACATAATAGGTGTGCTATTATTATCCCCATTTTGTAGATTAGGTAACTGAGACAGAAAATTTAAGTGACTTGCTAATTCATTTCTCAGACAGACCTCAAGATTGGGTCTAACCACTGCTGCACCCAGCTGACAAGTGATGATCCAGCCTCTGATGAAAACCCACCACCTTCTAGACGGTCTATTTTATTTTTGTACATTTCTACTTATTAGGAAGTTCAATTAAACCTCCTCATTTTGTTCTATGCTCCACGGTGAATAAGTTCAAAGAATAAGGAAAAATAATCATTTTTAGGATATTTAAATGATAAGAACATAAGATTTAGATTTGGAAGGAACCCTAATGAAGTAGTACAACCTTCTTATTGTAAAGATGAGAAAACTAAGAGCCAGAGATATAAGGGGCCTTGCTTAAGAAGAACTGAATTTGAGAATACCTTGAAGGGCCAAGAATATTTTTGCACCAGTTGATGCACCGGGTCTTTCTTTCTAGGGTTAAGGTCACTCAGAGAATGAGAAAAAGAAATGAAGCAGTATTGGTCTACTCCAGTGCTGTTGAGGTTCAAAAGGAGACCCCAAGAGGCTGGGGTCGCAGACCAGTGTTATGAGTTGCCTCAAAAGTATTTGCAGGCTTGAAGTCATTTCCAAGTCAAGGGGTAAAGTTTATTGTCATTATAACATTTAAGCGGGCTGAGTTCCAAAAGGATTTAGTAAAGAACCAGGAGCAAGGAGACGAATTTATCCAATTCTTCTCGTCACTGATGGGCTCATTTTATGGCCCAGAGGTAGAACTGAAAGATGTCCTATCCACTATTGTCTCAGGAATCTGGTTATCACTGACCAGCCAGTCATTTATCTGACAGTCAGCAATGTTAGTAGGACTCTTCTAAGGCCAGAAGATTTTAGAATCATTGACAGAACAAAAGCATTCTAGACCTCATTGTTAAGTTTCAGCTAGAATCTGTACCCTATCAATACTATCTGAGAATTTTCAGATGAGAAATTAGTTTCCTTATAGCAGTACTAAGTAACTGGAAGACATAAAATAAACCAGAGTTGGTGGAGATCTAAAAGAGGATAAAAGAAGGTCACTTTGGGAAACCACTATGGAAAAAAATAAAACAAAAACACTGGAACAATAGAAAGCCTTGGGGAATGAGTTACCAAAGAAAAAATACTAGGGATGAGAAAATCCTTGGATAAAACATGAAAAGAAAATAATTGAAAATGGAATGTCTGAAAAGAGAATGAAAGGGCCACAAGAATTCCAAGCACGGCTAGAAAACCAAGCAAGAGAACTGAACAAAAAAGTTAGGCATGGAATTTGAATTTTTAATGAAAAATTCAGATAGAATATTGATGGTTTAGGACTGAAGCCTGAAAATTTTGGAAAAGCAGCAGACATCCTGAAAAAGTGAATGGAAAAAATGACTCAAAAATTCAATGATATAATAAAAATATATATGAGGGAAGTCACAAGATAAAACTAGCAGATAATATGAGATAATTGCTGTTAAAAAATAACTCCTACAAAATCAGATACAATAAGAAAACTTGAAAATTATCAGGAAATCCAGAAGGACAAAGTAAAACACAATAAAACAACAAAAAGTGAGAATTATGTTTCAGGAACAAAAAAAAATAATAATAATAATAATCAACCCTAAGTTGTAGAGCCAGAGATTAATGTGCGGTTGAAATGAATCCACAGGTCACTACCAGAAAGAATTTTCCATTTAAATTTATCCAGAAATTTTATTTTCAAGCTTGAGATATTCCAGTTCAAAGAGAAAATATCACAAACTTTCAGAAGAATGATAGGGCCAGCTTGAACTGGATCACTAAGAGTCAATTGTTAAATTTTCAGTGTGAACATTTGATAAATCTTAGAAACTGGCAAACACTACAAATAAAGATTTGTTTATTGTTTTGTTGTTTTTCTAGATTTAAGAAAGTGATAGAAAACTGTTAGCAATTCAAATTAAACTTAAAAGTATATTATATATATATATATATATATATATATATATATATATATATATATATATATATATATATATATATATATTTTCCAGACAGCTGGTTGTTAAATACTTACCAGCACACCCCTGCAAGCAGCTAAAAAGAAACAGATCAAATACCAAGAAGCTACAATCAGAATTATTCAAAGCTATCCATCAACAATGATAAAGGAAAGAAAAAAAATGTAATATG
This sequence comes from Sminthopsis crassicaudata, assembly GCF_048593235.1. Taxonomy (NCBI): domain Eukaryota; kingdom Metazoa; phylum Chordata; class Mammalia; order Dasyuromorphia; family Dasyuridae; genus Sminthopsis; species Sminthopsis crassicaudata. Next base: position 33,557,107 of record NC_133621.1, on the reverse strand, counting down.
AGGCAAGCAAAGGTTTTAAAAGATTATAATTATAGAAATTCAACAAAGTAAGCAATGGATTAGAATAAGAATGAGGAGGGTACATATGGAAGGGGTGGTAGGATCTGGGAGGGAATTATCTGAAATAAAACCATTTTAAGTGATAGAAAATTGATTCTGAAAAAAAAAGAGAGAAAAGACCCAATATTTCTGAGTTTGGCTAGGAAAGGCAAGGCAAAAGAAGTCTGAATTCAATTGCATTAGCATTAGCAATTATACTTATGTAATTGTGATGTTATTTTTCTTTCTCCATCTCCTTTTAAAAAAAGAAAAAAGAGAAAAAAGGATGAAATATAATGCTAGGATTTGAAGGGGAAAAAAAAAACAAATTTAGCAATCATGGCATTGGATGATGTGAACTCACCATTAAAAAAGGAAATGGTAGAATCATAAATAGAAAATAAGAATGACAAAATATAATAAATTAATAAAAATAATTGAATAGAAAAATAAAATTTAACAAATTGCTACATAAAAGAAATCTAATTAAAGCACAAAAAGTCATGTTAAAATGAGATATTAGAGAATTTTTTTCAACGGAATTAAAAAATGTTATATTAGATGAGGCAATAGTAAATGTATTCAAAATAGAAAAATAGCATAGCATCTAAATACTTACAGAAAAATCTAGTTGAATTACAAGAAAATATATACAGTAAAAAATTCACCTTAGTTTTCTATTGTTAAACTTAGAAAAATCAAACATAAAAATAAAAAAGAATATGAATAGAATATTGGAAAGACTAGATAGTTTATTAAATGAAAATAGCTAGACTTTTTTTAGCCTTGTTCCATACCTTTGTAAAAAAAAATTAATCGTGTACTAGAAGATTAAAAACTCATAAATTCAGAAAGTCAGAAATATTAAACACATCCTGTTTAGAACACAATACAATATAAAATTGTAATCAGATAAATAAGAATAGAACATTCAGATTTAAATCAAAACTAATGTTATCCTAAAGAATGAGTGTGGTAAAGAAGAAATCAAAGGAAAAAAGAAATTACTGTGTTAAAGAAAATTATACCAATGAAACAAACATCCAAAATCTGATGCTGTTAGGTACTTGTTGGGAGAAAACACATCAGTGAACACATGTTAAGGGGAGAGAAAAGACTAATGAAGTGCATGTAACTAAAGAACTCAATCAATTTTAGTTTCCAAAAAGAAAAATAAGTAAAATTCTGAAAATTAGAAATAAAAATGAAATAACGTGGGATCAACTAATAAGTATTGATTTTGGATTTAAAAAAAACAATTATATAAATAAATGATTAGCTAATTTATCTTTGAGAAGAAAACTATATATAAATAAAAGTGAGAGAAGGAAAGTCATAGCAAATGAAAAAAGCAGATATTAAAAATTAGTAGTAATCCTAATGCCAGCTTATAAGCCAAAAGTCCTCCTTTTCACTTCCCTTTTATGTGTTATTTCTCCCCATTAGAATGTAAAGTCTTGAGAGCAAGTATTTTTTTTCTTGCCTATATTTATATTCTCAGCTTTTACATGCCTTTTAGTAAGTACTAAATACATTTCTATCAAACCAATCTCATAACCAATAACTTAGCCATCTGTTGTGAAAAAATCAAAGTTACATTCTATTTGTCCACTATAAAAATTTCAGTTTCATCTGCTCAGTGGTTCAGAGTGCCTTCATTTAAAAAAAAATCCAAATACCTCCTCAGGTATAACTTAACATTTTTTAAGGATGTATTTTATGTTTTTCCTCAATTACATGTAAAAACAATTTTAATCTTAAAAAAATAATTTTGAAACCCAATTTCCATTCATCCCTCCTAGAAGATTATATAATATACATATTCATATGTATATGTACACATATATAATAGCCATGCTTCAGCCACAATTTTCTTTTAAAAAATTGTACTCTATAGATAATTTAAAGGATTTTCAAGGTTATTTTGACATCTATAGAAGCTAACCTCCGCAGAAAATGTAGCAGCCAGATTTGGCATCCATGTACAAGGTACAACAATGAACAAGATATAAAAGGAAAGAATGAGTGTAGGCAAAAGAGAGGCAAAAATGCTCTCTCTCATCAATGTATATCAAAGATATACATTGCAAACTCCAATAATTAATGAAAAAATTAATCAAAACAATAGCTTTTATAAAAGAGCATGCCACAAATAAATCCACAAAATTATCAGCCTTTCTGCACATTAAAAATAAAACTTTTGAGAAAGATAGAAAGTAAAATTCCATTTAATATTACCACAATGCATTATATATCTGGAAATTAGTTTATTAAGACACATTCAAGACTTAAATAAATAAAACTATAAGACAATTTTCCCAGAAATAAAATAAGACACAAGTAATTAGATGACTCTAATTTGTATATAATTATTTGCATATTGTTTCCCCCATTAAATTGTGTGCTTGCCTATACACTGGGATTTTTTCAGCCTTTCTTTGTAGCCCCAGTGCCTGGTACATAGTGAGTGCTTAATCAACTCATGTTTGTTGATTTTACTCAATTTGAATAGACAATCAACAGATATACCATCCCAACATGGTAAAAATGAAAATACTATTCAAATTATTTTTACAGATTTAGAACTATAGCAAAGAAAGTAAGAACAAAAACAAAGAACAAAGAAAAAAAAATTTACAAGAATAAAAGGTTAAGGACATAAAGATATATCCTAGAGAGGGGGGAGAAGAAATAATGACATATTATAGTATATTTATAGTATAAATAATTATAGTATAAAAAGCAATAAAGAGTATAGAAATTCAGAGAAATATAGGAAGACTTGAATGAAGAGTAACGCAAGCAGGACCAGAAATATAATCTGTAGGGTGATTACTACTGCACTGTATATAGAAAAGCTATGAAATTCTGGTTTTATAAAGCTATAAGCATTAGTACTGTAATGCTAAGATTAAAGGCTACATGTCTCTGGTTAATAATGAAAATTTTTACTACTTTTTCAGAGAATGGATTTTTTAAAAGGAGTGGTTTGGGTGTCTATTAAGAAGTATTTGTTGTATCAAAACCAAATAGATAAATTTTTTCATTCTCAGTGAAGGAAAAAGATATCTTTCCTCTTCATCTGTACTAAAAATACTTTAAAAATCTAAAGTTTTAGAAATAGTTTAAACATTTAATTTCTGACTATATAAATGTAAAGAGGCAGCTATAGAGTATAGTTGGCAGTGTGAGACTCGGAAGCAGGAAGATCTGAATTTGAATCTTCCTCAGACAAATGACTTAATTTCTGTCTTCCCCATTTTCCTAATTGAAAAAAATCTGCATTCATAATAGTACCTATATCTTGTGGTAGGGATAGAAGGAAGAGAGTATTTGAGAAGTGCTTCACAGACTTTAAAGTGCTACCTGTGTGATTAATGATAGTGGTGGCCATCAGTGGGGGGGGGGGGCGGATTATTGGTAGTTTGCACAAACACCATCATATAAAATGCGTCACATGAAATTGAGTTTTTTACTCATCTAAGAGCAGAGGACAAGATATGCCGTTCCCTACACTCTGAACCCTCAGAGGAAATATAGTTGACACTGAGTAATTAGATGGCCGTCTTCAAGTAGTTATGTTTCTCTGAAAATTTAGGAGAAAATGCATAATTACTTAAAGAAAAATAAACTAGAAGAATATCAAAGCTTAGGATCATAAATTATTAAAGAGTGTTAAGATTTGTAGGTATCTTGTTATCTCTAGCATAATTTCCAGCATTAATAATAATCCCCTATCATTCTAGAAGTAATTAAACTTTTGTGTCAGAAATTAATTTTGTGCATAATAATGAGAGTTAATCAGATGATGTAGTCACTAAAGGAAGCTGGCTTGGATCTTTGCAAAAAAAAAATGCTTTCAACATTTCTAGTGCAATAATGCTGTGCATAGACATGGCTACAAATTAATCCTGTTGATATTTAACAAGAAGCCAACAAATTCAGCAGACTACCTCCCTTCACAATTGTCAACCTGGATTCCACTCTAACTGCTCTTTTCCAAAACTTTTTTTGGAATTTCTTTTTTTGAATTAACTTTGGAGCCTTTGGATTTGCAAGTTCTGGTACTGGATATTGAGAATTGAGGGTTGTGTGGTGCATTTCTATAACAAGCATTGTAGAATGTAGATATTATCAAGCAGCTGGAGTCAAAGTAGATAGATCTTGGATCTGGAGTTAGGATGACCTGATTTAAAATTTGACCTTAGACAGCAACGTGGCAGGGGGGACTATTAATAGTTCTCCTTTTTCTATTTCTGGCCCTTAGATAGAGTAAGTGCTGAAAGAGTGCTTCAGCTGCCTCCGGCTGTATATTTTAAATGTTAAATTATACACTCATTGAAGGCAGGAACCTCTTGTTTCTGCTGTCTTTGGCGTCCAGCAGTTGTGCTTGATAGATGCAAACTGTTTGAACCGTAAGGGTTGAAGGCCATATGTGGGCTCTGAGCCCAGGGCAATAGTCACTGGGCAGTCCTGTCTTAAAGGTGGCTATTGTGCTCGGAGAAGCCTCCTGACATCCAGAAATCATGCATTCCTTCTCTTCCTTTCAGCCATGGAGTTCCATGAACACTTGCACACCATTGGGGCTAAGGAAGGCTTGAAGGAGAGGAAGCTTCAGAAGGCAGTGGAGAGCTTTACCTGGAACATCACCATCCTCAAGGTAACCGGGGATCTGCTCTGCTCCTGCCCAGAGTTGTCCCGCTGGTACCCCGGGCGCTCATCCTGCTCCTTTTGTGTCCTTAACCCTGAGCATCAATGGCCACTCGAGTCTGTAACCAAATTCAGATCTTCCTCCCTCCCTCAGGGTAGACTCCACCACCATTCTGCCATCTTTTTTTCCAGAGTATTTTAACGTTAATAGGTCCCTGTGGTTTGGATATGAAATGTTATTGATTAGAGAATAATGATTACAACTGCCAAAATAAAAAGCAGCCAATCTGTGCTTGCTCAGATATAATTGAATAGTTTAAAAGATACACTTGCTGTGATATTTTTCTCACTGGAGAGAAATGAGGAAGGGGATCTTTGGTACTCCACAGTGACACAGTACCAGAATCAGAGCATCTCAGAGCTGGAAAGGATGAGAGGCCATTGAATCCACTCTGGACCTCATCAGAAATTCCCTTATCAGGATCGCCAGTATTAAGGGATTCCTACCTCTTTGGGTGCAGTGAGCCCCTTTGGCAGACTAATGATGATAGCTATTATGGGACTGCTGTGGGCCAGGCAGTCTAGTATGTGCTTTACCATCTGATCCATACAGCGACCCTGGCAGGCGGGTGCCATCATTATTCCTCTTTGATAAGTTAAGGAAGTGAAGATCACACTTACCAGAAAGTGTCTGCAAGCCATGATTGATGGTGTTTTTTACTTCAGGCACAACACTCAATCCATTAGGCTACCTACCTGCACAGCTGCTGTCTGGGGTCTGGGGCCCTTAGTCAAAAGAATGCTTTTAAATACAAAAAATACATAGGATTTCAAAATAAACCTTTTACATTGAAAGACAGTTTTTTATTTTTTAATATTTAAAATATATTTTTAATATTTTTATTTTTGAATCTTTTTAAAATTTTTACATTTCTTTAAAAATATTTTTTTAAAAATCAAGCTCACAGACTTCAAGTTAAGAATTCCTAGCCTAGGCAAGATGTGTCTGATACAGTGGAGAGTATGAGGGCCTTTGAGTCAGACTGTTTAGATGCCTAGTCTGCCCTTTTCTAGCTGTGTCATGCTAAAGAGGTCCCTGAACCTCACAGGTTCCCAGTTTCCTCATCTGACCAGCCAAAAGATCTCATGCTCTCTCCTGACTCTCAAGCCACCCATCCTACTTTCTCCAGTCTCTCATGTAGAGGACGGCCTTGCTTTCCCAGAGCCCAAATCCACCTGTTTAATTGTCAGAGTCAAGGCCTCTTGCTCCACAGAGCTCCCCGTTCTGTAAAGAGCCGGCCTGGAACCTCAGTGAGCTGTTGGCATTTAGGAGGAATGTGTTGTGCACACCGGAGCTTTCCTCTTGTTTTGTCTCCTAGTTTAGTACTTGCAGCCCGATGCCTCATGAACCCAGATAATCCACCAGAGTCATTTTCGTTCAGGACCTGGGCCAATTAAAATGCCGGACTCCTCTCAGCCATTTCATCTCCGTGGCTTTCTGCTCTGCTGAAATCCAGACTGTGAAGACATTATCACAGCTGCCTCTTATAATTTCCTCTCCCCAGCCCTTAAGTTTGGTCTCCTGTCTCTGTGACTCAGAGTCATTTTCGTATTTGGTTCCATCTCAAGTCCCTCTTCCACCCAAAACTCTTTCACTTAATCAATGAAATCTTTTTCCAAATTTCTTCGAACACCTTCCCTCCCCCCCTTTCTTCCACATGTTCCTTCTATCTCAAAATCATCTGCTTCAAGTCCAGTGAGTTACAGCTCGGTAAACAGCAGCCCCAAAAATTCACAATGAAAACGAATTTTGGTTTCACTGTTGACTGACTCCTTAACCAGCCTGGTCCCACGGCTTGAGACCTGAGGGATCGTATTGCATAGTCCCGTCTCACCAAAGGCTACCGCTTCACTTTAGGTCCGTGATTCTAACCTTTGCTGCCTCTTAATAATTTCCTCTTTCTCCGGAGGAGTCTTACCTTCTGCCTACCCACATGATGAGGTCTGATACTATATTTAAAAAAAATAAAAACAGAACCTCTCCTCACTCCTGCTTTCCCCAGCGTAATGAAGCTACATGCATGATATGGTAGAAAGAGAACAGGTTGACATCTGGCTTTGGCAGGGGGAAGATAAGAGAGGGAGGGAGAAAAATTTGGAACACAAATTCTTACAAAAATGAATGTTGAAAACTAGCTTTACGTGTAATTAGAAAAATAAAATGTTATTGAGAAAGAACAAAAACAAACCAAAAAAAAAAAAAAGAGAATGGGTTATGGGGTCCAAATCCCCCTTAGTCCAAATCCACTTAGTTAATTGCCACTTAATACATTTGTGAGTTGAACAAGATCTGTGGTCCTTAGCTTATCAGCAAAATGAGATTTCTTCTAAGATTCCTTCCAGTTTGAGTCTGAATTTTTATCTTCCTTCCCCTGTTGACCTTCTTCAAACAATTATCTCTACTTGCTGCTTCCACTTTATATACTCTCTTTAATTTCTTGCAATATGATTTCCACCAATCTCCCTACTGACGCGATGTGGGCTAAGGTCACCAAAGAATCTTATGCTCCAAATCCAATAGCCTCAGCATCTCTAAACTGCTGACCAGTGTGTCGGGATGGAGCACAAAAGATAAAATGCTGGACTTTGAGGAAAGACCAGAGAGAAAAATCTTCTCTCAGCTCCTGACTAGTTGTGTGACCCTAGGAAATTACTTTCCTAATTTATAAAATTACTAGGAATTACTTTTCTAATTTATAAAATGAGAAGGTTGAACTGAATGGCCTGAAGGCTCTTATCACAGCTGAGTGCTCTCAGCAACTGGAAAGGTGGAGTATGTTTACTCCAAATCACCTGATTGAACTCCTTGGATGGCTTCTCCTAGTATGTTACTCTTCAACAGCAGTCATGGCTCTGATTTGGAAGACCTAGAATTTCTCCATTAAGTCCTTTTCCAGTTCCTTCTACTCATGGTCATAGAGCACATCTCAAGGCTCTTCAGATCAAGTCAACAAGCATTTATTAAGTGCCTACTGCATGCCAGGCTCTGACTGAGCACTGAGGATACAAAGAAAGGCAATAACGGCAACCCCTAAAACAAAAGAGCCCCTGCTCTCATGTGAGCATGCCCTGGGGTTATGTTAGACTTGCTCTCCTTCCCCAGATCTGGGGGACTTTTCCATTTTAAAAAATCACCACATTGTTATCAGCATAAAAAAGTTCTCATTGGTTAAAGATATCTTAAATATAAATTTTCAATTATCTAAAAACACCAGATCTTTTTTTCCAACTGAATGGTCTCCATGCCAGCATTAATCTTTGTAAAGTTAGCAGCCATTTTCCATCCCAAAAACTTATCTGTTCACTACACTTTTCTCTTTAACTAAATTCCATTTTTAAGCACTTACAAGCCTACCCCTTTGCCTTACAGTCATGTTATACTTGTCATTTTTATTCAAATTCTTTCTTATCCATAATCTAATCTAGAGTTTGGCACAGTGCCTGGCACATTAATAAATGATAGTTGACTGACTTTTATCTTTTGGGTTTTGGCTGACTTAATTGTGTGTATCTGAGGGGAAATAGATGAATAGTTTTTATTTAATTAGAGTAGGGAATGGAAAGGTAGGTCCAATCTTAGGTCCTTAGGAAAACTTTTTTTTTTTAACAAAATTCTTGCTTTTGGTTAATATTTTGGAGAAAATGTGAGTTGACCTGTATTAAATCAAAATTCTTGCCATGATGGTGAGCCAAGTGGTAATGAAGCTCTGGGGTATGTTCTATAAAGTTTAGCCTTAAAAGGGGGTCATTTCTTAACCCGTCATTCCTTTTCTAGACATTTGCGTAGTCCATTCCCTTCTCCACAGTAGATTTATTCTGTAATTAAATGATTAGAATCATAAACCTGTAGAGCAAGAAAGGCCACTGGAAATGATCTAGTCCAATCCTGTCAGTTACAGATAAGAAAAAGAGATCAGAAAGGTTGATTTGTCCAGGGTCACACAGCTTAGTTAGTAGCAGAGCTGGAACTAATGCTTTGTCTCCTGGCCTGTCTCCTTATCAAACTCTTCTTTCCATTAGCCCAAGCAGCATTCTTTATAGATCAAGCCCATGATTGGAACTAAGCAATATGAGTTTATCCTCCTCACTTTTTCTTCTGACTCACCATGATTTATATTTAACTTTTTTTACGTCAGTTTCAACATCTTTAAATCTTTGATTGTATTACTTTTTTTTGGAGCAATTTAAAAAATCTGGTTAGGAAAATAAAAGGAAAGAAGGGTATGAAATACATGAGTAACCCTCATTTACACAAATAGCTTCCACAGACTCATAAAAAGCACTGGGTGCATCCATTGGGAAAGTCCATTTGGGGCAGGGAGCAGTCATCCTTTTGTTTATACGTGTGGAGGGAATGATGGCACTGGCTAACCTCTATTTCATGATTGAAGGATCATCTATGTAGCCCAGTCTCCCCACATCTTTCTCCCTTTCTCCCCTTTCCAATGAGTTGTCTAAAACAGGAGGACAAAGGAAACAGACTGTGAAAATAAAGGCCAGCAAAAGAAAATGTTTAACACCACTTAGATTGGCTCTGACGGTTGGATCTTTTTGGCCATACCAACTCATAAAGACTATCTACAAACAAAGAAAGTGTACACACTAAGGGAATTATGGATCTTCTTGAGATATGGCATAGGTCAAAAAGCTCTTTAGGTTTGGGATTAGAACATCTTTTGATGTTCTGGGGCTTTTGTGGCTTCTTGGAGAAGTCTGAGTGAATCATTTCAGTCTTGGTTTCCTAATCTGTAAAGTAAGGACACTAATACTTCCATTATCCACTTGGTAGAGTCATGGTGAGGAAAGCTCTTTGTAAAACCTGAAAATGCTGTCGATACCAGAGCCCTTCATTGGTTTTAAATGACTAGTGAGCTGTAGGAATTGGAGGAATATCTTCCAAGAGCTAAACTTTGGTTTAGGGCTATTTGACATGTTCACTGGGAAGAAAGAACGGTCACTGAGTGCTGTATTCCTCACTGACTTGGAAAAGAAACTTGTCTTGAACAGGCAAGTTTTAAATTAATAGCAGAATTCAGTTTGGAACCCTAGCTTGATCATCTCACAAAGCCAGATCCCTCTTGTATGATACCCAGCTTCTAACCCATGTCACACTGTTCTTCTTCATGAGTGGCCAAGCAGAATGACCCAAAGTGGGATAAAAATGTTAGGAGAAGAATGGTTGACAATTTGTTTGAGGGGGGGGGGGGTTAGACCTGATCTGTTATTTCACTGGTATAGGGAATTGCCAGTGTAGAAAACCCTTTAGCAGTACAAATAATGTGCGGATTCTCCTGCCCTCTCCCAACCCCCATTCAGTTTACTCTCTCTCTCAAAGGAATACATGACAAGGAAAAAAATGGACCATTAACATGGCAGGACAAGATATTTAGGCAGTATCAAGAGATGGAGACAGACATCCCTAATGTCTTAGATAATACCAAACAAACGGAACCGGGGGAAGAAAGCAATAATTTTGGTCTCTGGGGAAGTCAGTTGGGGTCAAGCCTCTTCTTCCTCCCAGCCTTCATGGCCAAGCTATTTTAGGGCCTAAGGGACAGAGGGAGGCCTTAGGAGAATTAGTTTGGGGAAAAGTGATTGAATAAAGGGGAATTGAGCTGAGCTTGTTGGTTTCAGGGAGGTCTTAGAGGGATTAGCCAGAAGGTGATTAGATAAAACAGAATTAAGTAGAACACTTCCCCTGCCCTGCTCAGCTCTCCAGAGCTTTTCTACTCTCAGAGGAGAAGAATTAGAGCAGAACTGGGGGTGGGGTGAGAGGTAAGGAGGTGCTGGAGCCAGCAAGTGGTTGTTGCTGGGAGGGAGGAACAGAATTCCAAGCTTTTTTCCTCTTGGCCCTTCTTCTGACCTCTCTCCCCCTACATCCACTTTAGGTGTTTAGTCAGTCTTCCTTCCTTCCTTCCTTTTTTCCCTTCCTTTTTCCTCCCTCCTTCCCTCTGTCCCTCTATTCTTTCCTTCCTTCTTTCTTTTTTCCTTCCTTTCTTCCTTTTTCCTTTCCTTTCTTCCTTCCATTCTTGCTTCCCTTCCTCTCTTCCTTCCTTCCTTTTTCCTTTCTTCTTTCTGTCTTTCCTCCCCTCCCTCAATTCCTTCTTTCTCCCTCCCTCCCTCCCTTTCTCCCTTCCTCCCTTCCTCTCTCTCTTCCTTCTGTCCTTTTTTACTTTGGAAATTCATACTGAATGCTTCTTAGAAATTCTCTGCATCTTCATCCTCATGCGTCACAGCTGTCGGCACACGAGCTGAAGGGATCTGCACCGGCCCTGTAACACAAGACAGCAGTCATGGTGCTGGCTGCATCATGGACCTGGAGGGCACCACAGGCTCATCTCTACTGTATAGTTTCTGTGGGTCGGAACCAGAACCTTTGATGATTTGCCCCTGGGGTCACTGCATAGCTCTGAGCATAGGGATCAAATACAGGACAAACTCTCATATTGTCACTTGTGGGTCCAAACAGGGCAGAGTCAAACGGTTTCTAGGAATGAAAACCCTCCGGGAGGTGTTGGCCCAGCACGCCCCTCTCTGTGCTCCGCTGCCCCCCAGCAGAGTGTGGGCTCACTGAGGGCAGAGCCCTTCTTGCCTCGGCAGCACACCTGCAGTAAGGGCTGTTGGGTTGCCTGAGATTGTGCACATCATGCAGAACACCACCAGCCGGCTCCCTCCAGAATCCTTCTTGACCCAGGCAGGTTCACGCCCAGGCAGGGTCCCAAATACAAGCAGTAAAAGGTTGTGTGGCTCTGTGGGTCTCACTGGAGCCAGAGTCAGGAGGACCTGGTTGAAATGTTACCCCAGGGAAGTCCCTTCTCCTCTGCCTACCTCAGTTTCCTCATCTGTAAAATGGGAATCATCCTCTCCATGATAAGCACTTACTTCCCAGGACTGTTATGAAGACTGAATGAGAGTATTTGTCAAGTGCTTTGCAAACCTTAAAGAACCCTCTGAATTGATAGCCACTATCGGGGTCATGGTCTTTATTTTCAGGAGCATCCAATTGCTTAATTACCAGAGAAGCACATGTTTGCTGATCTAGAGCTTCCTTTGATCTCATTGTCAATGCAGCTTAATGGGAAGGTCCGCCCTTGGACGAGCCTGTGGCCTCTGAAAGGGCTGTTCCCTTTCTGATCCTCAACTTCCTCATCTGTGAAATGGGACTAGCAGTACTGAAGCCGTTGCTGGACTGTTGTGAGCAAAGGAGATTATAAATGTGACGCGGTCCATCCACCGCACCATCACCCTGATGGAACGAACTCTTTGCTTGTTTAGCTTTGAGGTTCACAAAGTGTTTACCAGAGTTTGATATTCTGGAACAAGCGAGGGACAAACAACCCGGGAGATACGGGCTATCACTAACTCCGTTCTACAAATGAGGAAACTGAGGCAGACAGGCAAAGTGGCCTACAAGAGAGTGTAGGCTTGTACGTGTTTGAAGCAGAGTTTGAACTTCTATTCCGCTGCCTCAAGGACCTCACCCAGGCTCCAAACAGAGTGCCCTAAAGGTCTCCTTAACCCTGGGAAACTCAATATTGACAGGTCGTAGGAGCACACCCTAGATCTAGAAAAGACCTTAGAGGTCATTGATCCAATCCCCCCATTGTACAGATGAGGTCCAAAGAAGGGACATCACAAAGCCAGGAAGTGATGGAGACGGGATCTGCACCAAACCCAATGTTATTTTCCATTTTCCTTCACTGTCTACAGATGTTTTCTACCTGATCCCATGAATCACTGTTACTTATGCAAAGCTTAGCCTTGAGAAGAGGCAATGGGAAAAAAAGTGTCTAAGGGGTAAATGAAATAGGGAATTTAGTTACTGAATCTTAAATAGGTATCATCCCATTAAAAATGCGTGTTAGCATTTTGCAAAATCTGAAAAAAAAACAGCAGTTCTAGCCACATTGGGGTGGGCACACTTCGCATATATAATGGACTGCCATTTCTAATTTTGACATTCCGTTGTTGACAGTTTGATTTGAAAGGGCTGAATGAATCTCATTTTAACATATCATCCTCTGGACTTTCAGGGAACAGAACAAGTATTGGGCCATTTCTTTTCTAATCTAAGATAAACAGCCTTTCTTCCCAGTGCATCACATTCCGAGGGTTCTGATGAAATTAAGCCTTTCTAGCCATTTGTTATTATTGTTGTTTTCAAATATTGTTTCATTCTTTTCTCATTATTCTTACTCCTAACTCATACATATTCAGTAGATGCCCTTTTCGGCATCATTTTGTCAAGAATGTTATTGAATATTATCAATTTCCAACTTCAGCACCCTCACCCACTTACTGATTTTGTGTCTCATCTTGGCTAATTTACATAATGTTCTTGTTGAGCTCAAACATCAACATTTAAACAGGAACATCATAGATATGATTCAGATCTCCCATTTTGAATTATCTCTCATAGTCATGATGTTTGGGACTGAACCTGTTTCTGCTTATAAAAAATAAACAATTTCATTTGAATCTGATGCCTTCGAGAATAAAATTCCCCATTTTTCTTCCTCATATTCTCCTTTTGATATCCATTTCAAGAGCAATTTCAAGCAATCACCCCCCAAAATTTGTCTTTATTAAGTGCCTACTATGTGCCAGGCACTGTGCTAGAGTTACAAATGAAAAAGAAATATCCCTTACCCTCAAGGAGCTTACACTCTGTCTAGGGAGAAAGTATGTACGTGTAGTGCCCCTTCCAGAGCTACTTTTCCCAGTGCAGCCTGAAGTATATGAGGGGCACTGACTGACTACTTTTAAAAGAAACCATGAGAAATTCATGGGCCCCCATCAGACATGCTCTCCAAAATCAATTAATATTTACCAGCTCCCTCATATCAATTAACCTTTTGGGAGGGTTTTCTTTTTTAAAGAAATTTATAGAAAACAAGGTTTTGTAAGAGTGAATGTTGAAAACTATCTTTGCATGTATTTTGAAAAATAAAAAGCTTTAAAAAAAAAAACCTTACAGATTATCCCCTAATCCATAAGAAAGATCTGTTGTATCAAAATAAAACAAATGAATAAAACTAACAGCACAATGACCTCATTTGAAAGTGCATGCCGTGTTCAAAATGTCTAGTGCCTTCTCTTTTCTATTTTTTTAATTAATAGAAAGCTTTTTTTCCTCTCCCTTCTCCATTAAAAAAGAAAAGAAACAACTTCCTGGTAACAGATATGTGTAGTCAAGCAAACAGATTCCCTTTTTGGCTGAATACAAAGTTATTGTCTCATTCTGTTCATTCTGAGCAGGGGGATCATAATATGTTTTATTTTTGGTCCTCTGGAATCATGAATGGTTATTTGTTTTTAAATTAATTTGTCATTGTAGTGTTGTTGTTGTACAGATTATTCACTCTCATTTCTGTTAGTTCATAAAGGCTTTCAGAATTGTTTGCTTTTGTAACATTGATAATATAAATTACAGTTATACAAGTCCTCCCATGTTTCCTCATTTCTTATAGTATAGTAGCATTCCATCACCTTCTGACTGACTGACACTCATATACCACAACTTAATCCCTACACTGATGTTCATGTTACCACAAAAAGAGTTGCTATAAATATTTTTGTACATTTAAGAATTTCTGTTATTTCTTCGATCTCTTTGGATATAGACTTTGCAACGGTAGAGTTGAGTCAAAGAATGTACACTATTTAGTAACATTTTGTGTATTATTTTAAATTGTTTTCCAGAATGACTACACCTATTCATAGGTCTACCAACAGGGCATCAATGCACCTATTTTCCCATAGCCTCTTCAATATCTAGCTTTTCCTTTTTCTGTCATCTTGTCCAAACTAATAAATGGGAGGTTGAATCTCAGAATTTGTTAATGTATATTTCTATAATTAGTAATCATTTGGAGCATTTTTTCCAAAGGGCTATAGATAGCTTGGATTTCTTCCCTTGAGAACTGCAGTTGTATCCTTAGATCATTTATCAATTGGGAAATGGCTCTTATTCTTATAAATTTGAATTTGCTGCTTGTATACTTTGGAAATGAGACTTTTATCAAAGAAACTTATTTGCAAAGATTTTTTTCCCCAATTATTTTTCATTTAACTTTTTTGGATGTTTGTTCAAAAGCTTTTTTTGATATTATGTAATTACAGTTGTCTGCTTTATTTTCTATGATCTTTTACCTTTTTTGGTCACAAACTTTTCTTTCTTGAATAGAGCTGATAAGTCATTTTTCCATGTTTCTCTAATTTCTTCAGGAAGATGACTTTTATATCTAGGTCATATATATATATATTTAGGACTTATCTTGACATACTAAGTGTTAGCCTAAATCTATTTTTTTCATGCTGCTGTCCAATTTTCCTAGCACTTTTTATCAAATAGTGAATTTTTATCCTAGTAGCTGAGGTCTTTACATGTATATGCATGTGTATACATACACATACATATACATATATTCATATATACATATACATATGATACATATAAATACATATATCATATACTTAGATACTAGATAGATTTGCTTTTGTATATGTGTATTCAGTCTGTTTCATTGATCAATCACTATACATTTTTAACAAATACCAAGCTGTTTTGAGAATTACTGCTTTGTAGAATAGTTTGAAATCTGATATTACTACTCTTTCCCATTTATTTCCACTTTTCATTATTTCCTTTGAGATTCTTGACCATTTTGTCTCTGTATGAATTTTGTTATTATAATTTTAGTTCTATGAAGGAATCCTTTAGTATATGATATTGAAGAAGTAAATAACTTAGTGAATATTGTCATTTTATTAAGTTGACTCTTCCTACTCATGGATAAATAATATTTTTCTAATTATTTAGGTCTGTCTTTATTTCTTAAACTGTGGTTCATAGTTGTATTTACATAGTTCTCCTCTGTATCATTACAGGAAGACTCCAAAGCATTTTATACTTACTATAGTGATTTTAAATGGATTTCTCATCTTGCTAGTTCTTACTGATATAATGTAGAAATGACGACATTTGTGTAGATTTATTTTGTATCTTTCAAATTTGCTGAAGTTATTATTTCCATTCATTTTAGCATATTCTTTTGGTTCATATCATCTGATCATATCTCATTGAACAAGTTAGCATATACAAAAAGCTTTGCAAATCTTAAAGCACTATGGAAATGTATAATTCCTATTATTATTATTATTATTATATGATTATTATTTATGAAAGTTGCTAATTTTGCTAGTTCTTTACCTATTGTTATTCCTTGAATTTCTAATTCTACTCTCATTGCCAGTATTTTTAGTACTGTTACAAACAGAAGTGGACATCATAAATTTGCCACTGATTTTTTTTGGGGGGGAAAGGTTTCTAGTTTATCTCCCATACATATAATAAATAGTGGTTTTTGTTTTAGTGATAGCTATCACTTGAAGGAAAGATTCACTTATCTCTGTGTTTTAATGTTTGTTTGTTTTTAACAGAAATGGGTGTTCCTTTTTTAATAAGCTTTTTCAGTGTCTATTGATAGAAGCATATGACTTTGTTTATTTTGTTATGATATAGTTAATTAGACTAATAGTTTTTCAAATATTCAACCAGTTTTGCATTCCTAGTATAGAGCCAGGCACAGTCTGTGTAAGTGGAGAGAAATGGTTGTCATTGAATAATGGACTTTACTTTAAGCTTAATTGATATTTCTTTTTAATTACAAGTAACAAGTTATGTTGGACAAAAGCCATTATCATTTTTCTAGATATTAAAAATGCATTTTTTGTGTTATTAATGTTGGGGGAAGAATTTAAAACTGTCTTCAAATCGAGCATCCATTCAGTGAAATTTGTAGATATTTTGCATTGGTTTTGAAATCTGAATGAAGTCTTTAAACGAACATGTTCAATGGATAGCAAAATAAAAAAGAAAACGAATAAAAGAAAAGCAGTATCCAACCAAACTAAGCCAGAGAATGGAGGTCTTTTTATAGCCACTAATTAAAGGACTCTGTATATGACAGGAAAATCAGAAATGGCAAGTGGTAAATAGCACACCACTGTGTGCATTCAACTCTCCCAGCAGCTTAAAATGGCCCTGCAATTTGTCCCCCTTGGAACTAAAACTCAGTTCTCCTGCAGCTGGTTACCAGGGAGGGGAAACTGAGGATATGTAATCATTACCTGTCCCTATCCTTTGCAGCTGGCTCTGGGCATTGGACATCAGGTCAATAGAAGGATTTTACTTAAGAAAGAACCACCCAAAGTGACTCCAGTGTAAAGGATCTCTGATTCTTCCAGGAATCCAATTTAGGGGAAAACCATAATGTTTGAAGGGGAAAGGAAGGAATTGTTCCAGGAAAGGGAAAGGAAAGGAATGAAGGTTGTAAAGAAAATCAAAGACTATTGTTATTATTTTAACATATAAAAGACGATAATTTTGCTATTACTTTACCTATTGTTATTCCCTAAATTTCGATTTCTTCCCTTATTGCTCGAGCCAGCATTTTTAGTATTAGATCGAATAGAGGTGGACATCACAAATTTGTCCCTGATTGTTTTTGGAAAGAATTCTAGGAAGACAATAAGAAAAAGGAAGGAAAGATAATAGCCGATAGAAGAAATAAGTGAAGCAAAAATTAAAGTAATAGAGGCAAAAGGTACAGTATGAGTAGAAAGACACTTTGGTTGGGAAGCAAGGAAAAGAGGAAAAGAGCCAAGAGGAGAGAAACAAAAAGTGGTTCTGAGGAAAGTCAGCTTTTCCATTCACTAATATGACCATTTACTGACTAATGTCCATTAATGAATATAAATAGTAACTCTAAAACCTTAAATTGGTGATCATAAATAGAAACTATAAATAAACCTTATCTAGGACATATATGGCTAGAGATGGAGGAGGACCAGTAAGGTAGCGAGATCGAGGCATAAGCAGGGCTGTCCTGGCCTTCTAGGGAAGTATGAAACTCCGAGAGGGCCAGAAAGCCTGGGAGGCAGAACCTAGCCAAGCCCTGGAGCCCCACAGTGAGCCCTCACTGGTAGCGACCCGTTGGATGGTCTGCAAGAGGATGAATCAGCCCAGGGACGCACGAGGAGCGGGTCCAGCCTCCTGTCCCAGTCAGGAGTGCCAATGGCTTCCAGCCCTTGGGTAGATGCTGCATGAGGAACATGAGGAAGCCACGGACAAGAGTCTAAGGGATGGAGAAGATAAAAAGGGGCGATAATCTCCACAGGCAGCATGGCTCAGAGGTTAATTATATTGTACTTAAGAGCAAGGAAGGTCTCCTTCAGATAATTGTTAACTCCATGACACCAGACAAGTTATTTAACATCTCAGAAGCTGCTCCTTCATCTATAAAAAGGAGATTAATTATAGCACCTACAAGTCTAATGTTGAAGATCAAATGAGATAATGTATTTAGTAAAGCACTCTGAGCCGAAGGTGTTAAACATTAATCATCTTTATTATTGTGTTATTACCAGTAGGATTTCCGTCAATACTGATGAGATGACAGATAATTTTTTTTCTCATTGTGGACCTCTTTAGCAATCTAGTAGAATCTATAGATAGTCCCTGTCTAAGTTTTATATTTCAAAATATATAAAAATAAAATTGTAGGATTGCAAAGGAAGCCAATTAAATTGAAGTCGAATTGCCAAAATATTTTAGAACTCTCTACTAAAAGATAAATTAATATAAGTTCTACAGACTGATTTTCTCACAGTTCCCTGTACCCATTTGCCACTATCATCCCCATACCAAAAATTGAGATTTCTGTGTTTTAGTAAATTTTTGAGATGAGTAAAGAGAAGATTTAGGCCTTAAATCCCCCCATCCTTGCTAAGCCATGTCCTCAGGGAGCCTTACTGTCCTGTTGGGTCATAAAAAGCCTAAATATTTAGTTATGAAATATTTCCCAGGGCATAAAATGATGAGTAACAACTCTTAACCTTTGTGGGAAAGCTCTTATTGGCTTCAAAAAGTAAATTTTAAAAGAAAGAAAAATGGGGGCAAAGGATGAGAAATAACGCAAGAGAGAAAAGTGAGAGTGCGAAAGGTCAAGGAATGATATACAGGGGGAGACTTTTCTTCCCAGACAGATTACATCTTTATTTCCCAGACTTCTTCAGAAATGCTATTAAAAACAGTTTGGGAAAAAACAGACTCCTGTTTTCTGGAAGTTCATCCAACCGTTTGGATTCAATGCCAAGGAGAAAGAAATATAGAATCTCCCTACCTCAAAATATTTTGGTTACAGCAGACGAGCTGCCTGCTTGTCAGAGCAGAAAGGCCCATAATGAATATCTTTGCTTTTGTACTTCCAGGGGCAAGCTGATCTTCTGAAATATGCTAAAAACGAGACCTTGGAGAACCTGAAACAAATCCATTATGCTGCTGTCTCCTGTGGACTGAATAAACCGGGCACTGAAAACGCAGACTCGGCCCCCAAGACGAGGAGGAGCCTGGAGGTCATCCCGGAAAAAGCCAGCGATGAGAACGGAGAATGAGGGAGCGCTCTCCTAATCATTATGGAGTTTATAACTCTAGGACCAACTGTAGGTGCTTGGGACAGGCCCTGGCTTTGCACTCCCTAAGGACAATGCTGTTTGGAATTTTAAAGCACAATCGGAATATCTCATTACAGTCTATTACAACTGTGAATGTACGTAGCAATTCTGCGTGTGAAGGCAAATAAATTGTTTCAAAAGAAATTATGTTACTGGCCAAAATATGCTATATTTGTGTAACAGATGTCATAATTCAGTAACAGTGCAAAGAACAGATCATTCATCATAGTTCCATTGAGAAACAAACTCGTTTTTCTTGAACAAAAGCAATTACAGTTGGCGTGGCTTGACAAATGGTGTTGGGAGGGGGGGGTAGAGCCAACACATTTTTCTGGATGTGTGATTTTCTGCTGATCCGAGGTATTAGGGGGACAAACGATTGGGGGGATGCTTGCTGAGCCATAATTAAAAAGGAGAATGTAATTGGACAGTGCTCGCTGAAATCTCAGGGCACTCTGGGAGACCCCGCGGGGTACAAAGAAGACGAGTGATCCATCCCTCAAGCCTCCGTCTGACACGCGTGTGATTTCTGCCAGAGCATTTCTGCAAACTTGTCTATCGAACATACAAGTGATCAAACTGCAAGCAACACATTGTAAATAGTTTTTCATTGTGTGAAGTGATGTGTTCACATTAAAAAAAGTTTTATGATATTTCTCCCATACCAGTAAAAGCTTTTAACTAAATTTTCACTTTTTTATTTATTTTCTAGTTATTTAAAAAAAAAAATGACTTTAAAGAGAGTTGTTAGAGCAATGAGGAATCCATTGATTAGCCAAGATATGTCAAAGGCAGGACCCAAATGCAGATATTCCTAGGCTCTAGGGCCAGCTCAAGTAAGGTACTATTTTTTTTGGGGGGGGGGGTGTCAGTTAAGGGACGTGCCCCAGGGTCATGCAGCTGATAGGGGATCTGAATCTGGATTTGAATTCAGATCTGATCGATTCCAGGGATGATGCTATGACTGCTGAGCTCCCTGGCTGCCCCTATCTTACTGCTTTCAAGAATAGATCATACTTTAGCAAAGAGGCAAGTCAACCATGTAATCCCTGGGCTGTGTTTTACTTCATTTTTATAATAAGGTTTTGGATGATTTTAGTTCACGAGAACTGATGGATGCTCCACCTTTCAGCCCTTAGCTCAGTGCTCCTGATGGACCAGTCAGCCAAGGATCCCATGGTCCAAGTAGAAAGGCAGAAGGAGGCCCAAGGTCTGAGGGGTGACGTTTTGGGGTAGCCAGCTTAGGTTTTCACTAATCAGTGAGTCTCAGCCCCGTTTCTCCATTTCAGAATCCATTACCGCCTCATACAAACCAAAGTGGTTTTCAGTGTTTTGAAAGGTTAGACGCTCCCGAGGTCTTCCCCGGCCCAGCTGGAGTTATGGTTTGGGAGTTGGTTCTTCCTACAGTTTAGAATGTAGAAGGAGAACTCAGTGTTTCTGGTTATCTGGTAGATGCAGCTCACCTGGCAGGGCAGCCTGGATACACAAGTGCCCGAGGATTTGTGTCTCTTAGCTCAGGAAATTCCCGGTCCCATCACAGATCCCTCTCCCAGTCTTCTGGTGACTTAGGGATGGAGTCAGGAGAGTTGCCAAGCCTCAGGGAGGGTGAATGACTTATGGTTAATTAAATAAGCATTTATTAAGTGCCTTCTGTGTGCCGGGTACTGTGCCAACCTCTAGGGATACAAAAGTGGACAAAAAGTCCTTACTCTCAAGGAGCTAACAATTCTATAGGGAAGACAACAAATAAACTATATACAGGATAAATAGAAAATAACTAAGAGGAACTGAGAAAAGCAGCAAAAAGTCCAGCAAGAGATGGGATTTGAATTGGGACATAAATAAAGGAGGTCAGTAGAGAGTGTCCCAGGCTTAGGGGATGGTCAGGAAAAAATGCCTGGAACAGAGAAATGGACGTCTGGTCCGTGGTACCGAGAGCACACGTCAGGGAGTACGATGTTCTGGAAAAGGAGGGAGGGCAGGCTGCAAAGGGCTTCGAATGCCGAGCAGAGGACTTTGCATTGGCTCGGGAAGCCATGGGAAGTCACTGGTCAGACACACACTTAAGGAAGATCACTGATGGCTGCTTGGAGGCGGGGAGGACCTTGAGGAGAGGCCACGTGGACCGTTGTCAAGGATTTGGGGGAGGATTTCAACTTCTACTTTTGACATCTAGATTATAAAAGGTTGCTTCCGGTGATGAGATTCTCTCATTCTTCTGAATCCCTTCACTGTCGTCTCCCTGCCGTGCCCCATTGAAAGGAGTCAGAAAAAATGTAAACATTACACACGCTCACACACTTGAAGGTAACAACAGAGTAATTTTAGTTTAAATTGGAATATTTCATCTATCGTGTATTTTTTCTTGGATAGTTGAGGCAAGTTTTTACTAGTTCCACATTTTTACTGTTGCATAATATAGACACGGAGATATAGAGAATACATATATTTATATGTACATAAACTTATAATCTATTGACCCCTTCAAAATACAGTTTTAACAGTCCCCTTCTAAGAACTTATCCTTAATGTAAATGTCAAAATTATATAAGGTTCCTTAAAAGATAAAGTAGCAGAGAGAATCCTTCAGTGCTTCGGGGATGATCCCAATAACCTTATTCAATGCATCTCTGATGTAGTTAATATCAGGCATAAGCTAAAGCAAGAAGAAATAAGTTTAATAAATGTATTCACTAATGTCTTTGAAGAGAGGGGCTTGAAGATCATCCAGTGGGCACTGGGAGCACGGGCCATGGGCCGGAGCTGCGGCGCGTTGTAGGCAAGAGATTGAAAGATGGGAAAATGATGTCTCCAGGAAATGTATTGAGGAAAGAGAAGCCCAGGTGGTCACACAGCCAGAGCAAAGGGTAGCCAGTGATGGAGCTCAATGTCAAGAAGACATGAGGAAGGGCTTTGGCTTGCTAAGTAAGACCCCTATCCACATTCTAGGGAGAGGACCCAGATAAGAGATTCAGGAAGGGCAAGCTTTATGATCCTCATTGAAGGGAAAAACCCACATGGATGAGATCACGGATCTATTTAAGGGCTAACTATTTGTCAAGTAAGTACAAGAATATTCATTAGACAGGAGGCTGAGGTTAGGATAATAACATCAACAAGAAAATGCTAGAAACAGCAACAAGAATGCAGGTAGCCAAAATGTAAATCTAGAGGCCAGAAGGATACTCCAGAAGCTCATTATCATTCATAAACGAACAAATCCTCATACTAAAATACAGAGCTCAAACTATCCTGGAGAATTCGACAAACTGTTCTATAACTGAAGCATTATCACAGACAAAACTGTTGGTCACACGTTTTTAATAGATATTGCCATTCTGAATATTCACAATCTCCCACTTGTGTGGAATGAAAAAAAAAAAGTCAAAATATAGAGACCTAGCAGATGGAATCAAAACCATGTGATAACAGGATGTGGGGCATCCCATCATCCTATCTGCTACTGGTGTTTTCCCACAGTAAGTCTATAGAAGATGAGTTTGAAAATCAATAATTGTCCAATTAAAAAAATAAAAATTGTATCCTCCTGTGCAATAATTTTTAGAAAATTAGATATAAAAGAAAAACATTAAGATAGTAACTTCCAAGACCATTTTCTATCTGTACTTCATCAAAAAAATTAAAATGATATGATGATGAAAATAATCCCATCTGTATTTACATGATGCATTAAAGTTTGCAAAACATAGTGCATGCATTTTCTTCTGCTTTTCTTGGTTTCTGTCCGTGATCAGACGGAGAGAAGAATGAGTGTTCCTTTGTCAAAACTAACTGACCTCTAACCCCCTTCATCCAACCAAATGATAATACAAAGTTATTGTTTTTTTAATAGTTTTTATTTTCCAGATATATGCATGGGTAATTTTACAACATTGACAATTGCCAAACTTTTTGTTCTAATTTTTCCCCTCCACATCCCCCCCAGATGGCAGGTTGACCAATACATGTTAAATATGTTAAAGTATAAATTAAACACTATATATGTATACATGTCTATACAGTTATTTTGCTGCACAAAAAGAATTGGACTTTAAAACAGTGTACAATTAGCCTGTGAAGGAAATCCAAAATGCAGGAGGACAAAAATAGAGGGATTGGGAATTCCATGTAGTGGTTCATAGTCACCTCCCAGAGTTCTTTCGCTGGGTATTACAAAGTTATCGTAATGGCTTTTCTGTATGTCTTTAAAGCCCACTTCTTTGATTCTTGCATGGATCCTGGATTCACCAGACTCTTTATTCCTTTCACCAGAATATAATTTAGCCCTTCTACAATTTCTCACCCTGCACACGTTTTTCCATATATAATCCTCTAGAGAGGATTTGCCCAATGCACTGGAGGGCTTCCTCCCCTTGGGCTGAGATTTCATGACATTCCTATGGGAGTTGGACCATCCACTCACTATATTTCTGGTTTATCTCCTTTTTCAGTCTCTGACCATGTCTTTGGTGCCCTCATAAGTGATCTTTGATAAAAGGCTGTGGTTGATTTTATCTCACCATGTCTTTCCATCGTGTTTCTGTTGGAATCATCTGTAACTGTTATTCCGAAATCTTATTCCACAATTCACAGCCACACGGAGAGCTCACAGGAAGATTAATTCACAACTTCAAGGATCAATGATTTCATCAGGGCCTATTCTCCTTACTCCTACACAGATCAAGGCTCTTCTGTAATTTATTAAGTGATCTTTAAAGAGTTTGCCCAAAATATTTGTCATCCAGAAGCCTCCCACAGCTCAAAAACTTGACTCTTCGGGTCCCAGAAGCACGTGTAGTTTCTCATCAGATCCTGATTCGAGCATTTCTGCCTTGGTAAGAGCTGCCCGAGCTGGCATTCCGCTGGCGTAACTTCAAGGACTCATGCTTACTTTTGTGCCTTGAGGAGATATACTAGTTGGACTTCCATGAAGTCAGAAGCATCATCAGGAAAATATTGATGCTGGAGAGACTAAGCACGTAAGGCTTACCATGTGCTAAGCACTTCACAATTATTATTTCATTCGATCCTCACAACAACCCTATGAAATGATGCTATTTTTAAGCCCACTTTACACTTCTGGAAATTGAGCAGATAGAGATTAAGTGATTTGCCCAGTCTCACAGCTAGCAAGTGTCGAAGGCTGGAGTTGAACTCGGCAATAATAAAATCCCTTAGGTTTTCAGAGGCAATTCAGGATCAAATCCATGAAACAATATCTGGGTGTATGTGTATATGGGAATATAGATTTGTGTGTACAAATGCACACACGTACGTGACGTATACATACATACATCTCTGTGGCTTTACATCTGTTAAAGATAAATAGTTCTTAGATAGATGGGGCATATGTATGTGGATCCATCCATAGCTAGTGGAATTACTCACTAGGCTGCCTCTCCAAGTGTTGGCTAGAATCCGGGCAGTAAACTTTCTCCATCTACTTTGTTTTTCCAGGATGGATTGCTAGAATATCTTCTTGAATGACCACAGAGTTTCCTAAGAAGGCTCTAAGTATTCTAGAGCTTAACACAATCAATACAGTATCATTCACAAACAGGGGAATTCAAAAGTCATTTCTTACCATTGTTTCCGGTACATCATCCATAACAAGAGAAAGTATTTTCATTGGTTTTTCTTCTTGATGTCAATACCCAGCTTTATTGAAAACTATTGAAAATAATTATTATTGAATTATTGAAAAAAATAACTAGGGGTCATGTTTATATATTTAAAATCTTGTAAGATGTTAGATTTTACTTGAATTTATCACTCCAGATGCTTGATTATTTGTGAGCTTTGTACTGCCTGTTTTTTTGTTACAAGCATGCAACTTTTAGTCCAATAGATGGGAAGATCTATCTATTAAAGTGAAGTATTTCATTATCTTGCCTCAACCATGAAACGCATAAACTGGAAATATAGCTGAGACAGGGAGAAACTGTAGCTCTTCATGGGCTGGTTCTCTGCATTAATTTTAGAAGAGCTTCAGTTCTTAATCAGCATGGGATGGGACGCATCAATAACATGAGCAAGTGGCAAGGAGAGCAAGGAGAACGTTTTTCAGCTCCCAAGTTCCTTCATATTAAACCTTTTCAGTGAAAAATGGCCTTGTGAGGAAACTGAATTCTATCCATGTTCAAGGAAAAAATGGATCACAAAGCTAGAAAGCATCGTTTTCATTTTAGCTATATCCCAGCTCTTCCTCTTTGTACTCAATTAATATGGCTAATTGAACCAATCATATGTATATGTGTGTATCATGTATATCTATAGATATGGATATACATATATATAACATATATAGTATGTGTGTTGTGTGTATGCATACCCAAACAATAATAGAATTTGCTCAGGTTTGTTTTTTGGGGGGAGTAGGAATAATTTGACAACAATTTCAAAATATTGAAGTATATGTTGTAGCTAATATTGAATAATTTATATTAAAATAGAATAATTTTTGAATTTACTAATCCTTAATGTTCAGTGTAAAGTAATTGTCTCATCTTCTGAGGTGATTGTAGAAAAGATATTCTCCTATTTACAAGATCCCTTCATTTGGATTAGCAATTCACAATTTATTCCCCTGAATGTGGTATTCTTCCTCTTCCTCATCTCTTTAAAATAGTCATTAGTGTTTACTAAAAGAATATAATTTTCCTATAGTATTTTCCATTCAAGAATAAATTCAATAATTCAATAAACATTTATTAAGCACCTACTGCACCCAACGTGCTGTGTTGGTATTGAGGATAAAATGACAAAGAGGCAATATTCCAACATTCTTTCAAGTCCTCTCTACATGACTGATTATTGTGATTTAGACTGTCCTCCTATCAGGTAAGTTCTGTACTGGTTAGCAAGAAATTGCTATATCCAAGGAGATATTTGGTAGAATTTCACAAAAGTCAGTCTTGACACTAATACGATAGTCTATCTGTCCACGGACAATTAGGAGGGACGTTTTGGGGGTTCACTTAGTCACTGTCTCTCCCGTGTTTGGCTGCCACAGGTAGGACTGAACTGGGAGGAAATCAGATCTACGAACAAATGAGCTGAGTGTGCGCATGTCAGAATTTGTGTGTGTATGCAAATGTGTGTCTAAGCCAAATATAAATTACTTTTGACTATCTGTTGTATTAAATTATCTATGCCTCCCTTTCCCTCACCAAGCAGGGATCATCCGAGTTCACTGTGTTCTAGTCGTATTTGTTTAATGACTTAGATGAATCACAGAATTTTCAAGTTGGAAGGGAAATAAATATCAAATGAGCTATGACTGGATTTGCACACGTTTACCAGAAGAGTTTGGGGGGTTTGTGGTAAATATCATGAAAATGCAAAAGGAAATGTAGGAATCACAGTGTTCCATGGAGTGTCTTATCCAAGGAGATTCTCTGCTTGATAAAATAAAGGTTGCACCAGATGATCTCTAAGGTCTCTTCCAACTCTGATGAGCTAAGAGATGGATTCCCTATAGCTGTGTATATGAAAAACAAGGTTAGGTGCCCATCTTCCTGGAGTGTCATCATGGGCAGGGCTAATAGATTTGACACTTATGAGTAAGCATTCTATTTCCCCCACACAAACACACCCACAACATGCTGCTATTAATATTTCGGTATATAAGGCAATGTTGTTTCCCGGGCCTCCGAACTTCTTGGAGCATCTTCCCAGTCGTGGTGTTGCTGGTCATGCTATCAATGGATATGCACAGTTATTGCTTTTCTACTATTATTGCAAATAGTTTTCTAGAATAGTAGGACTAAAGTATTACCTCTCCTATAAGACTGTAAGCTCCTGGAGGGCAGGGTCAATCCTTAACCTTCTTTTGTATCCTCAGTGCTTAGCACAATGCTTGGCACATAGTAGGCACTTAATAAATGTTTATTGATTGTTCAGTTAATTAAATTTCTGGCTCTATTAACAGTGTATTCGTTTACCTGTCTTTGTACAGCCCTTCCAACATTCACCATCATCCTTTTTTGTCATCTTTGCCAATCTTAGGAATCAAGTGAATTCTAATTTATTTTGATTCACAATTATATTATTACTCATTATTTGAAATACTCTCATAATTTTAAAATTATCTATTCATGATCACTAAACACTTGCCTATTGAGGATTGACTTTGCTTCATATGTATTTGGAGTACTTTCTTGTATATCTTAGCTAGAGAACTTTTTTCAGATGTTATTTGCTACAAAGATTTTTTTTCTACAATCAATATCTTCATTTGTTAGTTTAGCTGAATTGATTGTGTTTGTGCAAAAGCACTTTAAGTTTATATGATCAAAATTGTTTATGTTCTTCAACAATTCCATCTGTCCTATGTTTAAGAATCTTCCCTATAATCCTAATTATAAAGAGTTCCTTCTTCTACTCTCCTCTAATTGTTTATGATGTCACCTTTTATATTTAGGCCACATTCATTTGGATCTGAAGGTGTTGTATAATATCAATAAACATTTATTAAGCTCCTACTATTTTCTAGGCATTATTTTAAGTGTCAGATATTAAAATGATTGCTTTCAAATTTTCCTTGTTCTTGTTGTAAAGGGACTCTTTATATCTTTATATAGTTCATGTTCTTGTATTTATAAAATACTAAGCTAATGGGTTTGAGGACTTCTGATTCTTGCCTACTTCACTGAGTTTCATTCATCAACTTCTCAGTGATTTAACCCATACCAGTCAGTTTTGTTGATTAAGGCTTATAAGGAACAAATCTAGAACTTAGAGGGAATGCCACAAAATGTGTCCTAAACTAGTGGAGATAGTAAGGTAAGGTGATAGAGGGAGACCTCTGGGGAAATTCCTTAATTATATGGTGGTGGGGAGGGGGAATGTAATAACTCTGGGAGAGTTGACCATGAAGTCACTACTGAGAAGTGCCTTGGAAAAACCTTGGTTTCTCCATCTAGTTATGGCTCTGATTAGATCCATATATTTTTCTAGTTTGGAATCATCATTCTTACTCTTGGTACCTGTTAGAGTTTAGTCTGGGCAAATAATAACAAAAAACGTTTTTCTTAATCTCACTCAGTTCAGAAAATCCTATTTTTATGAAGCCTTCTCCACTTTCATAGAAGGTACATGGAGTCAAAACAGAATTTTTCTTTCATTCTGTTAACAGTTGGTGCCTTTTTAATACAGGGAGTGCTTTGGAGAGCTGCAGTTTCTGCAGATTGTCTATTTCGAAGTATAAATTCTGCAGGCAAATCGCCTTTGTAACCCAAAGGACATTCAGAATTCCAGCTCATCCACAGTTCTGCTGGTGGAACATTTTCTGGATGATTTAAGTATGTTAATAAACTCCACCAACCGTATGAGGTTATTAAATGTTATATAACTTTTCATTGGAACACATTGAAAGCTTCAGGAATATTGAATGCCTTCATGGAGGAACATCTGTTATTCTAACTTGTATAAATTCTTAGAATATTCACATCTTTCTGCTATTATGGATGACACAAAGTTGGAAGGGAGAGCTAGCGCACTAGACGACAAATTAGATTTTAAGAAGTGTTGGCAGGCTTGAACATTTTGTCAAATGGAATGAGATGAAACATAATAAGAATAATGCAAAGTCTTCACATGGGCTCAAAAAACAACCTTCTTAAATACAAGATGGAGATTGTGTGTCTGGACAGTGGTTCAGATGAGGAGATTTTAGCAGACCTTAAGCTTAATATGAGTTGAAAGTGTGATAGATCATTGGAGAAAACTAATGCAATCTTAAACTATATTAAGAGAGAAGGGTAAGAGAGGAAATAAGTCTGCTGTCCTCTGCTCTGGTAAGACCATGTAGGGAGTCCTGGACCCAGTTTGGGCTCCCACATTTTGATAGAGGCTTAAATAAACTGGAGAAGGCCCAGAAGGCAGTAAACAAGATGGTGGGACTTCTATTGTATACAGTATGAGAAATGGTTGAAGGTTCTAGGTGTTTCATCAGTAGGAGATATTGGGGCATAGCCATGATAACTTCAGTATTCACAGGGCTGTCTTAGGGAAGAGAAATAAGATTTTTTTTCCCCAAAGACCACGGGGCCTTCTTCCTACCATGCTTAACCCAATCTTTCCAAGACCTTTTTCACTTCTACTCTTAGCTGGGTATTCAGAGAGGGAAGTAAATTATCATCCATAATTAGGATCATGATTTTTATTTTTCATAAAGAAACCATCCAGTCTTCAGGAAACACTTCATGTGGAAGAAGAACTAAGAGAAGAAACAAATGTAAGCTTCATGCAAAGAAAAAAAAAACTTCCTAATGATTGGGTTGATCCCTAGGTAGGCTGGATTGCCTCAGAAGTTAATGAAGGCTCCTCTCTTGAGGTCTTTAAGTCTCAAGTGCCTAGAAGAGGGGGCCTTTTTCAGTAATGATTCGAATTAAATGGGCTCTAAGCTCCTTCCAACTCTGAAATTTTGATATTCTGAGATAAAATAACATAGATGAAAGGCTTTGTAACTTGAACTTGCTATATACAAAGACAAAGCAGGATTTTTGTTGACATATAGAATACCAAACTAGGGGCTTGAAAGAGCAAATATGCCATCCCGAGCTCAATTTCCAGGGAGTTGGAGAGAAGCAAGGAGAAGGGAAGAACCCACTAGAAAATGAATGGGCAACAGAGACTCCTTGAGCAGTGGGAGGTGAAAGGAGGGGGAACAAGGGACTTCATCAGAAAGAACTGAAGCTACTGGAAGACAAAATACTGAGAGTTTTCTCAAGCTATGAATTGAGTTGAATGAGAAAATAACTGTTTCAATAGGAAGAAGCACAGCTTAGTGGAAGGCAGGAGCATGGGGAGGCGATAGCCAC
This sequence comes from Sminthopsis crassicaudata, assembly GCF_048593235.1. Classification (NCBI taxonomy): domain Eukaryota; kingdom Metazoa; phylum Chordata; class Mammalia; order Dasyuromorphia; family Dasyuridae; genus Sminthopsis; species Sminthopsis crassicaudata. The sequence continues at coordinate 33,527,018 of NC_133621.1, read as the reverse complement.
AGCCAAGACTGGGATTGGGGAGAGGAGGAGGGTGGTGAGTGATGGGCAAGCAAATGCTCCCAACCACTGACTCATTCGCCCCACAGAGTCCTCAGCCAAAGGGCGCGGTCTCCTGTGGACTGTCCCCACTTGGTGGGCCACATGGACTATTTCCTTCTTAAGACTGAATAGTTTCTTTATGAAAAACAAATGTGCAAGACTCATGACCCAAGTTATGGATGAGAATTTAGTCCTTTCTCCGACTGTCCAGGTAAGAGCAGGAAAGAAGAGGGTCCCAGAAAGTTGCATTAAGCAACGAGGCAATGAGATGATGAGCGGAGAGAACGCTGGGCCTGGAGTCAGCAATGTTTGTCTTCCCGAGTTCGGATCTGGCCTCAGACGTGAGGTGCGTGACCTTGTTTGCCTGCAAAATGAGCTGCAGAAGGAAACCGCTTCAAATCTTTGCCAAGAAAACCCCAAATTGTGTCATGGAGAATCGGACATGGCTGAACAACCACCTAATGGGAAGGAAGCCTGGTGCTCTTTGGCCGTTATACGGTAGCTTAGACGGCTCTGTGGGGAAGAGTCTTTGCTCTTACCAGTATTGGGTAAGGCATTTAAACGGAATGGCACAAACGAGCTGACCCGGTTACATCCAACAGACAAAAGGGGATGCTATAAATTAACCCAACCATATGTTGGCTCTAAGTAAAGCTGAGCCGTGTGCTGAAGGTAGCTGACCTGGATGCTGGGAGTTAAACTGAGTGGTGAAAATTAGCTGCTGTAAATTAGCTGACCCGAGTTATATAAGGTAGCCAAACCGGGCACTGCAGGTTAGGGAGCCGGGCACCAGTGAAAAGGAGCCGAGCTGTGAGAGCGGAAATGGGCGTCGTAAGGTAGCAGAGTGGTTGTGTAAGGTGCCCCAACTGAGGCTTGCAGGTGGGCGATCTGGGTTATGTGCGTCTCCTGAGCTGGGGGCTTGTGACTTTCACTGGGAAGGTAGCAGAAGGGGAGGCTACCAGGCACCTAGCCTGAGTGATATAAGATAGGAAAGGTGAGAAGGAAGCTGAGAGTGTGGGATCTGGGGGGCTGAGCTGGGGGCTACAGCAGCACAATAGGCTTTGATAACTATTCAGAATTGAATATTGCTTACCTCGAGCTGTCAGATGCAATAGAGGAACAACTCTTAGAATCACAAAGATACTTTGTGTTTTTCTCAGAATTCTTTAAAAGAGAAAAGAAAAATCTCTCAAGGTTCTTTGTCATAAAAATAAAGCCTTTTGAGAAAAAGATATTCAAGCAAGAAAAACTCAGTAAGATATAAATTTGTGTTTGGGGAAGGGTCTAGTCCTCCCTGGACTGCAGCAAATATTGAGTCAATTCCCATCAGCCCTTTTATGTTCCTACTGTCTCTTCACTGTCTTTCCTTTGGTACTGGACAGGATCTTGCCATACTGGAAATATCCCCATTTTTGGCCTTTGTTATTAAAGCTTTTTAATTTTCAAAACATATCCGTGGATGATTTTTTAATTTTAACTCTTGCAAAACCCTGTGTTCCAATTCCCCCCTCCCTACCCTAGATGGCAAGTAATCCAATATAGATTAAACATTCACCGTTTTTAACAGCAGAACAGTCCTTATCTAGAAGGTACAAATCTAGAAGCCAAATGCCTGGCTTTGAAGGATGGATTGTCGTAAGGAACCACAAAGGACAGAAATCCCCCGAGATGCTCAGGGAGTGAACATGGCACTTGGTGTAGCCTGAACTGACAATTTCCCATAATCCAGCAAAAGGGCTTTCGGACCTGGGGAGATGAAGGTTAGGGCCAGAAGATTCCTTGTCAAAGACACCAGAAGTTTAGGTAGTGGATAGAATGTTATCCAGGAGTCGGGGAGAACTGAGTCCAAGTCCTACCTCAGACACCTAGGTCAAGTCAGTAATCTCTCTCAACAGTAAAATGATACTAATCAAATGACAGGAATTTTGTGAGGATGAAATTAAATGTGTTAAGGGCTTGGTCCATGCTGATTTATCTAACTACCCATTTATCTAGCTAGCTGGCTGCTCGGTGCCGTAATGGACCGCAGGGGGCCAGGAGGTAAGAATCCTGTTGGAGTCCAGCTCCATGGAATGCAGGGCCCGGCAGAAAGAAGTCGATAAGAACTCTTCAAACTTATCTATCAGAGAGACAAAAAAAAAAAAAATATATATATATATATATATATATATATATATATATATGTATATTTATATATACTTCCAACGATCATAGGCTTGATAGAAAATACATTCTCAATACCTTTTCTAAGAAGCCCGATCTAGTGCGATATAAATGATTAAGCCCTAATCTTGGTTACTTAGACACAGATGTAAATAGTTGAGATTCACATCAGAGTAAACATCATATCAATGTCTTCAAGTGCCTTTCTCCAAATGCCTTTAGTCTCTGCTTTTCCTGTCCTAAAATCAAAAGTAAGCCTTTGATCCATTGAATAGTAAAGTTTGCACTTTGCTTGAGTCGCTAGATTTCTAATCACACATTAACAAATATGTCTCTGCTATATTAATAACAAAAGGGAGTTTTGGATGAGCCAAGTTGCTCTGAGATTCAAGACCTGGAATAGTTTCTTATTCCTGGCCCTCTACAATGAATAAGGGTCTGGAATCAGGGAAACATTCTCCTGAATTCAAATTCGGCCTCAGACTCTTATTGCTATATAATCCTAGGCAACTTACTTAACTCAGTTTACCTCAGTTTCTTCATCTGTAAAATGAGTTAGAGAAAGAAATGGTAAAACAGTCTAGTATTTTTGCCATGAAAACCCCAAATGGGATCACAAACCACTGGACACAAGTTCAAAAAAGATTGAACAACTGCATACATATGTGGATATATGTACACGAATAAAATTTTCATATATTTGTATCTGTGTGTATATGTATACACACTGTTATGTGTATTGTAGTTAAAGCATAATATTCATAAAGTCATTACTCTAGGTTTAAGATTGTTTCAAGATTCCCAAAGGACTCATTATATTCATTTGAGCAATTCATTCTTGCTAACTAGATTCTAAGTAAGGTTAGCCTTTTCTTTATGCTTGGCATCCAAAAAGTTCATCTAAGGAGGATGGAGTAGAGCGTTAACCCCCAAATAGGGGGATGATTTGGGGAGAGGGGCTGAAAGAGGTTCTAAACCTGCCCCTCCCTCAAATCCTCAAAGTGGCCTGTGAGAGCAAGAGGGGCCTTACGGTTCAACTCATTTTACAGAGAAGGAAACGGAGGTCTAAGAGATGGGAAATGACCCAGAACCAGAGTCCTCCTAGGGCAGCCTACCTTCCAATCTAATCTTCTCGCCCACTTGAGCGGGCAGTGATAGCACCTACCTCCTAGGATAAGTGGTTATTTAAGAAATAATCATCGTAAGTGCTTCGGATAGTTCCTGGCCCATAGTAAGGGTTATTAAAACATTTTTGTTATTCAGTCACTTTTTCAGTCATGTCCAACTCTTTTTGATCCCATTTGATGTTTTCTCGGCAAAGATACTGGAACATTTGCCATTTTCCTCTCCAGATAACTTTACAGAGGGGCAGCTAGGGGGCACAGTGGGGGAGAGAGCACCAGCCCTAAAGGCAGAAGGACCCGAGTTCAAATCTGGTCTCAGACACTTAACACTTCCTGGCTGTGTGACCCTGGGCAAGTCACTTCACCCCAGCCTAAAAAAACAAAAACAAAAAACAGATAACTTTACGGATGAGGAAACCGAGGTAAGCAGGATGAAGTGACTTGCCCAGAAAGTGTCTGAGCTACAAAGTGTCTGAAGTCATATTTGAACTCAAGAAGATGAGTCCTACCCACTCCAAACCTGACACTGTATTCACTATGCCACCTAACAGCCCTCTATGAATGCTATCTACTCTTATTAATAATGATAATAACAATAACCAGTATTTATAAAACCCTTTAAGGTTTGTAAAGTGCTTTTTGCATATTATCTCACAACAGAGAGGTGTTAATATTTCTATTTTATAGTTTCCTCCTCTGCAAAATGAAGGAATTGGTCAAAATTATTATTAAGTACCAACTGAATGCAAAGCCTAAGGATACGAGGACATCCAACTTCTTTATTTTGCTGGGGACGAAAACAGCCCAGAGAGGAAAGGTAACTTTCCTGAGGCCACACAGATAATGAGAGGTAGAATTTGAACCCAGCACTCTTATTTCCAACCACAGACACTATTCAGTGCATTTCACTGAAAGACTCCTATCAATGATCTTCTGCCTCCATTTGCTTGCATCCCCATCACAATGAAGCCAGCCATCAATCCAGACTAACGAGCTTCCTAAACATCTGCCACGTGAAAATTAAGAATCACCATGAGCCCATAAATTTCCAGTCTTTTTTGTGGTGTCACATTTTATTAAGTGAAGGACACCGAGTAAACAGAGAGGCTGGGGGTTTCTCCTTACTTCAGTTGCCCGGAAGACAATTTTTTCTTCCAAATGACAAATATACCATAAATTCCTGTAGAGAAAAATAAGAGCCTTTCCGTGCCAGGATAAAGTCCTGTTTCATACAGAATCATAAAAACCAGGCCATTCAACGCCGAGTGAGCAGGGGGTGAGCCGGAAGATGGAAAAAATCCACCCCCAGTCAACTTCTGCCTTATCAGAACATGCAATCCAAAGCTACTGGACTTTCCGTCTTCCCACCTTACCAGGTGCAGAGTCCCCAGTGCAGAACCAAACTCTCTCCTTTTATGAGTAAGGAGCCCGAGATCCAGAGGATTTCTCTCAAGGTCACGCAGCTGCTAAGGAGTAAAGCCAAGATCCGAACTCAGGTCCTTTCCTTCCCCATCTTGGATTTTCAGTAGTTCAGACTGTGTGTTCTAGGATTTGGGGTGGGATCAGATGCTACGGGTGCCTGGTCGTCTCTTGGAAAGGTAGCTCCCTCCTGGAGCTTTCTGGGAGAATCATGATGCCTTTAAGGAGAAACTGAAATACGCAGAGATACTATGCTCTGGCTCCAGTTGGCTAGAACACTAATGGGGGCTCATGCATAGACCACAGAGGCTTCAGAAAGGCTCAACTGTCCCTTGCTATCATTTAGCCTCCATCCTTTCCCATGCTTTGTTTGCAGAGTATTATTGCAGTTTACTCCTTTGTTTGCAGTTATTTGTTGCATAAATGAATAGTATTAAATGGTTAAGTGAAATAGTGACAGGGATCACTGGCCACTAATGGTGTAGGAATAGGACCTTTGGGGGCTCCAGTTTATGATTGTGAGAAGAGAGAACCTCACCATCCCCAAGCCTCTTTGACTCTAGCTAGAACCTGACTCTAGGATAGATGACCAGAGTACTGGATAATAAAACTTATGTTCGAACACCTCTTGTGAAAGAAGTCCCCACTAAAGAAGCGGGGAGCTATCTGCACCAACGGACCCATTCTGGTCAGACAAACCAGCCCAGCTGAGGTAACAGGGCACCCTCAGGGAGATCAGAAAGCAATGTGGACCAAGCTGAGGGAGGAAGAAAAAAACTGAAGCTCAAAATGTTATAAAAAGGAATTTTGAATGTGGTTTAAGGCAATTCCAATAGAGTCAGGCTGGAAAATGCCATCCAGAGAGAGAATTACGGAGGCTGAATGTGGATGAAAACATAGGGTTTTCACCTTTTTTTGTTGTTATTTGCTTATTTTTTCTTTGTCATTTTCTTTTCCTTTTTGATTGTTCTTGTACAACATGAAAAATATGGAAATTTGTTTAAAAGAATTGCTCATATTTAACCTATACCAGATTGCTTGCTGTCTTAGAAAGGGGGAGGTAGAGGAGGAGGAAAGAAAATTTGGTTCACAAAGATGAGCATTGAAAACTATCGTTATGGGGGCAGCTAGGTGGCGCAGTGGATAGAGCACCAGCCCTGAATTCAGGAGAACCCGAGTTCAAATCTGGTCTCAGACACTTAAGACTTCCTAGCTGTGTGACCCTGGGCAAGTCACTTAACCCCAGCCTCAAAAAAAAAAAAAAAAAAAAAAAAAAAAGAAAAGAAAATTATCTTTACATGGATTTGGAAAAATAAACTATTTTCAAAATGTTGAAAACTATTTTCACATGTAATTAGAAAAAAATAAAATATTGTTTACAAAACTAAATTAAACTATATTAAAACTTTTAAGAGGGGGCTTTATCATCTGTTTTGCTCTTGTTTTCTTTCTTTCTTTCTTTCTTTTTTGCTCTTGTTTTCTAAGGACAATGGGACCTTTGTAGCTGTTGTGCAGCTCAAACCTTTCACATTGTCTCCTCCTGGAAAACAGGGACTATCTTGGTTTTCTATGTTTATCCCCAATGCATTACATGGTGCTTTACATAGTGAGTATTTAACAAATGTCTTATTTATCCATGCAAAAGAAAAAATCCTACTTTGAGAGAAATTTTAATAATAAATAACTATAATAATATTTAGATTATATATAAATATATATTAATAAATATTTATAAGGCCCTTTAAGGTTTTCAAAATATTTAGTTTTACAAATACCATCTCATTTGATTCTCAAAAGCATCCTAGGAAGTAAGTGCTATTATTATCCCAATTTCACAGATGAGAAAACTAAAACTGAGAGGTTAAATGAATTGCTCAGGGTCATACAATAAATTGTGCCTCAGGAAAGATTAAAACTCAAATCTTTCTTACTTTCAATCCAGTAGTCTATTTGCAAGGTGTTAACCTTTTTCACCCACACTTCTTCAAATGTCAGTCCTTCCCCTTTCCTTCCATCCCTCAAGACCTCTTGTCTCTGATTTAAATTGTTCTAGATTATTTGATCTAAATATGGCAGGATAAAATAACGCTCTTTGAGGACCAGGACTGTCATTTTTGTCTTTGCCCTTCCCGTTTCTGAGATACAATTGGCATTTCATAAATGCTTGATTAATGATATAAAAGCCTTTCACTTCATTTGTCCTGTTGCTCTGATTCTTTCTAGTTATATGAGCCTTGTCAGTTCACAAACTCTCAGAGCTTTAGACTCTTATAAACTGGGCATAGTAACTGGTGTTAGTCATCTTCACATTGAGATGAAATGAGACAGGGAGTGGGAAAGTGCTTAGAAAAATATAAATTGGACTAGCAATTTGACTTAGAGAGATTGAAAGTATTCTCTGTGTCATTTCAGTTTTCCCTTTAAATGACTTGATTGTAACAAATGTTCTTAGGAACAGAACCTGACGTGGAACCTTGTCTTGAGTTCAAAAGCCATTTTCAAGGGTCAGCTCCAAAAGTTCTGAAAAAATTGTAAAATCAAGAAGTTGTCAATCATATGCCTCCATTAGCAAACCATGGGGGCCATTAAGAAGTGTTAGAAATTTGGCCTGCACTCAGTTGGCATTTCTTATATTTTTATACTTTTGAGGCTGATCAGAAAGTAAGCTGACTTTTTAACAAACTCAAGGTCAGAGGAAGTCCAATCCCTCAAGGGATAGCCACAAAACTGGAAGCCCCTGGGGGTCTTTGGGATAAAATCTGACACACAAGCAATAGAGGGATCTGACTGTTTAGCCACCCCTTTTCTCTTGAGGGCAGGTCAAACCACAGTATCATGCTACAAGTCTGGGGGAAAGAGTTGGGAAAGGCTCGACTCACTGAAGAGGGAAGAAATAAAATTGATTATCAACCACTGATTTTCATTTGTGCTTTCCAAATTTTCTTTAGATGGAACCAAGGCAATAAGGAGAAAAGATGGAACAAACAAAATCATTCAATAAATTGATTAATATTTATTAATTGCCTAATACGAGAGCCAGCATGATGTAGAAGGCATGAAAGAAGGCAAGAAGAACTGGGTTCAAATGCCTCAAATCACTCACTCCCTTAGCGTGCTAAGAAATGCTCTAAGACCAGAAGTCATAGAGAAGGTGCCGATCTGCATTGATGAAGGGCATTTCCTCATCAGAATTCCTCATGTCAATGAAATTGCAAGTCCAGTCCCTATTCCCTGTGGTCTACCATGTGCTGGGCCCTGGAGATCCAAAAATGGAATTGTCTGCTTTCAGGAAGCTTGCCATAATGATGAAAGTGGCCAGGAATGGAGGTCATCAATGGCCAATAAAAGTTTTTAAGTAGTTCTAAGAGTCATTAAACAGCTCATCAAACAGCTAGGATATTTTTATTCCTTTACTGGATACTTTCTTGGTTTCTGACACTGGAGATGGGTACATACCTCAGAGAGAAAACTACCTGTCTCCTTTTGCTGCCTTGAACTCTGAACTAGGCATCTTGTGTTTTGACTTCAAATGAGAATACCATTTATTGTTTCAAGAACCTACCTCTCCCCTCTCCAACACTGAGATGAACCAAATCAGTTCCAATAGAGCAGTAATGAACTGAACCAGCTACACCCAGTGAAAGAACTGTGGGAAACGAGAATGAACCACTTCATAGAATTCCCAATCTCTCTAATTTTGAACGCCTGCATTTTGGATTTTCTTCACAGGCTAATTGTACACTATTTCAAAGTCTGATTCTTTTTGTACAGCAAAACATCTGTTTGGGCATGTATACATATATTGTATTTAACTTATACTTTAACATATTTAACATGTATTGGTCAATCTGCCATCTGGGAGAGGGGGTGGGGAAGGAGGGGAAAAGTTGAAACAAAAGGTTTTGCAATCGTCAATGCTGAAAAATTACCTACGCATAAAATTTTTGTAAAATTAATTTAATTAATTATTTTTTTAAAAAATAACCTATCTCTCTGAATGATCTTGCTGCCCCCCATCTGACTCCTGTGCCTCAAATTAATGTGGCTGGCCATACACTTCTACAAAGTGTTTAACGCTCCGGCTAGCTGGGCTGAGTGAGGAATGAACCACTCTTGAACCTCATGGAGTTGTGCAATGAAGGCATGAAATTTGTGCTTTTTATGTTATCTAAAATATAGGTGTGGGTATGATTTGGTATGGTGTGGAACAGAGTAGAAAAAGATGAGGCTGGATCTAAATTAGTCATTCCTTAGGAGAGAAGTCAAGGCTTTCTGACCTTCCTTCTGTAGGATGATGTTCTGAGCGATCAGGCTTCCATGATAAATAGTGGAATACTCAGTGCCTAATGCCCTGGGATAAGATATATTACAGCAAGATTTCTCATTCTATCCTGGCCACTTTATTCAAGCTTCACTAGTTCTCTCAAACTGTACGCTGGGGAAGTAATGGGATATTGCAAACTTGGCCAGGTAGGTAGTCAGAAATAGAGTTGAGAAAATGGTTTCCAGATCTCTATTTGAATTTTTTTTCTTCTTTTGCTTTGGGTGTTCAAGAAATAAAATGATGATATTATTTCCTATTTTTTCCTAATGGAAAAATCATAGATGGGTATTAAAAAAATAAGAGTGCCTGTGAAAATTGGGTCATTGATGAATTAGCAATGCTCAATACCTACTCGTTTAAAATCTTTACTCTCTCCGCCTTTTCAATAGTTCATTTAAAAGGAAACAGTTATTCCTATTAAGAGTCAGTGCAGGATAGGGAGAAACTTGCAGTCAAGAAGTGCTGAGTCCAAATCTTGCCTCTAATACTCATTAGTTGTGTGATCCCAGATGGATCATTAGTCTATAAGTATCCCCAAGCAACTCTTAACACAATATCTTGTACCTGCATCAATGGAGAGCATTCCTAAGTTCCCACACAGGAAGTTTCCCACATTGAAGAAGTCACGGATCTGGACCCCCAAAAGACCCTTTAGAATAAATGTAATAGGAGTTTAAATTGGAGCAATGCCCATGGAGTTGGGCTCGTCCATGGACCGCTTCTAATGACAATTCCTCCCAGCCTCTCAACTGAGGATCTTGCCTCATACATTTAGGGCACTGACCACTAGCTCCCTCTTCTTCCCTCCTCCTCATATTACATAACTAAGACCATCTTCCACTAGTGGCTCTTCTTTTATTACAATAAAGGATAAAAAGGTGTTCTATCTCTTTGCCAAGGACAATCTACATGCGCCCTTGATCACATCTCTTCTCCAATAGATTGCCTCCCCTTTCATCCCCATTTCCACTCTAATCTTCATCTTTTTAATGACTTATGGCTTCTCTATTGCCTACAAACACTTCCCAGTCTCCCCTACTCTTTAAAACTTCTCATGTGACCTAATCAACCTCTCTAGCTAATGCCCCTTTTCTTCCTTTTTTAGCTAAATCCCTTGGGAAACCATCGACACTCATTGTCATCAATTGCTTTCTTCTCTCTCTTTTCTAAACTTTCTACAAACTGGCTTCTGGCTTCATTAATCAATTGAAACTGCTCTTCCCAAAGTGACCGATAATTTCTTTTAAATTTGTATATTTAATTTGTTTTAATCATCTAGCACCTACCTTTTCACCCTCCTATACATTGTTGTTGGAACATAATATGTAACTTTGCTTTACCTCTGGTAGACCTTTGCTTCTCTTCTTGTGAGAGGATGATGGTGATCCAAGGAGACTGAGAGGCAGTTGCTGTTCTCTGACCTCCCCACTGAGAGGCTGTTGTGTTGTCTGACTTCTCTCCTCTTCCATCTGCCTCCACTTTATTTTCCCAGTCCACAAGTAACACCTGTGTCAGTAAAGGCTGCTTTTCGACTCCTTCAGATGTTCACAGCTGTGGAGGCTCTTGGAGAATTGATCTGCCCCTTACAATGGACTTACATTGTCCTTAACGCAATGTCCCTCTCCCCATTGAGAATACAAGAAAAAAACCCTTTTATTAATAAATCAAAAGTAATTTCTGCACTGACCATGTGCCCCTGAAATTGTTGGATTTTACATTCTGAATTCTTCATCGCTTTACCAGGAGACTGGTAGCACATTTCATCATTAGTTGTCTAGAAACTTAGTTGATCAACTGTGCATACCCTTTGATCCAGCATTTAGTATTGGGCAATACTAAAAGAAATACTAAAGAGGGGAAAGGGACCTGTATGTGCCAAAATGTTTGTGGCAGCTCTTTTCGTAGTGGCTAGAAGCTGGAAGATGAATGGATGTCTATCAATTGGAGAATGGTTGGGTAAATTATGGTATGTGAAGATTATGGAATATTATTGCTCTGTAAGAAATGACCAGCAGGAGGAATACAGAGAGGTTTGGAGAGACTTATATGAACTGATGCTGAGTGAAACAAGCAGAACCAGAAGATCACTGTATACTTCAACAACAATGCTGTCTGAAGATGTATTCTGATGGAAGTGGATATCTTCAACATAAAGAAGATCCAACTCACTTCCAGCTGATCAATGATGGACAGAAACAACTACACCCAGAGAAGGAACACTGGGAAGTGAATGTAAATTGTTAACACTACTGTCTATCTACCCAGGTTATTTATATCTTTGGAATCTAATACTTAACGTGCAACAAGAAAATTGGACTTACACACATATATTGTATCTAGGTTATACTGTAACACATGTAAAATGTATGAGATTGCCTGTCATCTAGGGGAGGGAGTAGAGGGAGGGAGGGGAAAATCTGGAAAAATGAATACAAGGGATAATGTTATAAAAAAATTACTCATGCATATATACTGTGAAAAAAAATTTATAATAAATAAAAAAAGAAACTTAGTTGATCATTATAATGGTCTGAGTTCAACAAAACAGTATTCCATCACATTTATATACATTACTTATTCATCAATTCCCCCAGTTTATGGCACCCTTCACATTCCCATTCTTTGCTCCCTCAAAAAAGCTTTAGATATTTTTGTATATTCTTAAGATTTGTTTTGTTTGGGACTCTTCCCTCCAATTCCCCCTCCCTTCTTCCCCCTTTCCCTCTGATTAACCTTTTGAATGAAATATATTTCTGTAACCAACTGTGTATCTTTTTTTTTTACCAGTTAAGATGAGAGTGAGGGGTTCAAATGTCAGCCACTCCTTTTTTGTATAGGTGTGTGCTTGTGCACCTCAATTCTGTAAGGAAATTTCCCCTAAAGTTCCTTTCCCTTCCCTGCCTACTGCCATTGTATTCTTCCCATCTTTTCATTAAGATCAAGACATAAGTAACTATTCTTAAGCCTTGTCTAATTGAACTCCCTCTATGAACCTTGATGAGAGGAGACACACGTCTCGATGGCCATATTTCAGTTAAGCATTCTAGCTTTGTCTAGTCCTTTATCGTGGTTCATTCATATTTATCTTCTTGTTTTTCTTCACTTGAGTTTGAACTTCGAAGATTCTCCATAATTCAGATTTTTTCATCAGGAATCTTTGGAAATTCTCTAATTCTAAAGGTGCATTATTTTTTCTAATAGCATATCATTCTTTTTTTGCTGAATATTAATACATAGAATAACTAAGTTATTCTTGGCTGTAAAGCCACATCCTTTGCTGTTTATATGATCATATTCCAAACTCTCTGCTTCTTTAAGGTGGTGACTACTCAATTGTGTGTCATCCTGAAAGTAGTCTGTCTGTACTGAAATCTTTGAATCCTTGCTTTCTAGCTAATTGTAACATATATATATATATATATATATATATATATATATATATATATATATATATATATATATGTTAACCTGGAAGCTCTAAATTTTGGCTATGGTGTTACTGGGAGTTTTCATGTTGATGTTTTTCTAGGACTTCTTGAGATGTTATATCTAGATTCTTTTTTTTTTTTTTTGGTCATGGCATTCAAATAGTACAACCATTAAAAAAAATTTCTCCAGAATCAATTTTTACATTAACTTTTTTTGCTATGAGGTACTTACATTTCTTTTTATTTTTTTCAGCTTTTGGACTTTGTTTTAATATTTTTTATTGACTCATGGAGTCATTGGATTCTCTTTGTTCTATTTTAACTTTCAGGAAATTTGTTGCTTGAGCAAGGTTTTGAACATCTTATGCTAACTTGTCAATTATTTTTCCACTTCTTTCTTCCATAGCTCTCATTTCTTTTCTATATTTTTTTCTCTCAATCCATTTTTAACTTTTTAAATCTGTTTTCAGGAATTCTCATTGTTTATGCCCAAGGTATGTTTTTCTATGAGGTTTTGCTTGTTGTTTGGGAGTCATTCTGTTCTGTTTGTGGTTTCAGTGTTCCTTCCATCAAAATATCTCATTTTGATTATGATTGATATCTTTGTGTCCTCCGGCTTCCTGTTTTCAGGTTCAGTGTAAGGGATAGTCTCTGTCACTCTTCCAGAGGGAAGATCTGAACAGATCCTGTTGCTACTTTCTTGGTGTACTGAATATTGTGTTATTATAGGATCTGAGACAGTTTGGAGATGTACAAGTGATCAATGTTCCCAAATGGATCTATTCCAGGAAAAAAATCTGATTTTTATCTTCCTGGTTTGAGTTTTGCAAGTTCCTGAAATGGGTTTTGGGCTGGATTAAAGTAGATTGCTTGGGACTCCACCCCTATCAGCTAGCTGGCAAACTCTTTTGGTTCAGAGGAGCAAAACTGTAGGTTTCCCTTTAGTCTGAGATTCCTGCCTTGATTAATCCTTTGGGGACTGGGTTTGACACTGGAAGTGAAACCTTTCTTGGACTCTGGGGTCTGAACCACCCTATTGCTCTGTTGACTTCTGAACTTCCTCCTTTCTCCAGCCAAGGGCCACTCCCTTGTACACAAGTTCCCTTTTCACCACACCCTATGAATTTGGACTGAATAGTAGGTGACAGCGTTCCCAGTCTGCGCCTCTCTCCATCAGCTCTGGAGCTTCCTTTTACCCTGATACTTACCTCTCCCTAGATACTCACACGCTCAATGCATCTACCGTAGCCCTGTCCCAAAATTATCCCTAGCGTCTGAAGACCTCCCTATCCATTTCCCTGTGCCGAGCTGAGCTGGACAAATACTCGCTGTGATTTTTTCTGGATTTTTTCATTAGAATTAGATCTGATTAGAGAAATCCATGGAAGGGAACTCCCTGTACATCTCCTAATCACTTTACCATCTTAGTAGATGGTACCAACCCCCTCCCCCAATTATCTCTTAACTGGCTGTTCTAACACTCTTTCCCACATCTCACCCTTCATCATCTCTTGTAATATATGACACTGTTGCTCACTTCTTCTGGATCATCTTTCTTCTCTCCTGGTTTTCTTCCTGTCTAGGTGACCACTCTACTGCATCCTTTGCTAAGTCTTCCTCTATGTCACTCTTACTGGCCATGGGAGTCCCCCATGTGTCCCTTCTCTTTTCCATTTATACTTTCTCACTTGGTGCTCTTATCAACTCTCAAGGGTTCAATTAACCTATCCTCCCTATGCAAATAATTTTCATATCTAAAATCCAGCCCCGGTACCCCCTAAGCTCCTGGCTCTCAGCAAAAGATCCGTCTCTTCATTGCCTTCCTTAGGACAGGAGTCCACCGTACCCCCAAGAACCCCACCATCTGGAAACTCTTTATCTTTCAGGACTGTAGGAGCCTTGGTGTTCACAGTGCATCAGTATCTTCCTCACCCTCCGCCTCTGATGGGAGAGCAGAATTCTGACCAAAGCTTCCTCTTTGTTGCAGGTTCCTCGAGAGCCAGGACTATCTTTAATTTTCTGTTTGAATCCCTGGTGCTTAATGCACTGCCTGACACATAGTAGGTACTTCATAAATGTTTGGTGACTAACTCCCCTTGGACAACTGGATGTCCCACAGGGCAGTACGGTGACAGGGCACTGGGAAAACTGAGTTCAAATCCAGCCTCAGACTGTGGCTGTGTAACCTTAGGAGAGCAATTTATCCTGATGGAGCTCGGTTTCCTCATCTGGAATATGGAGAAGTTTGCTTGGAATGTATCTCTAAGATCCTTCCCAGCTATAAAACTGACCCCATATGGTCCTTCAAGTCTCTCAAATTCAACATGTCCAAGCCAGAACTCACTTCTACCCCGTCCCTACCTTATTCCTCATTTCTGGCTACTTTTGCGGGCGCTGCCATACGCCAGCAGCCCCAACTCGGCTTTTCACTCTCATTCACACTGAAGTTTCTGCCATCACAGTATGGCACGTATGTCTCCTTTCCACCAACATGGTGATGGCCTTAGTTCAAGGACCTCTCGCCCAGACTATTTATAATAGCGTTTTAATTGCTCATCTCTCCCAAAATCTAATGCATCTTCCATTTCCAAAAGCACAGAATGTGATCATATTACCCACAATACACTCAATAAACTCTAGTGATTCCTGTTATCTCCAGGTTAGAGACAGCCTGTCCCAAAAGTCTTGGTGCACTCGCATGTATTTAATTGGATTTATGAAGAACTCCAAACATGGCTCGTGTTTGATGCTGGTGATGATGTGTTTGTTCGTGACTGAGATGAGAGGAAACTGAAACCGTTCTTCCTGCCTTCAGTCTCCGTGTTATCTTTCTACATAATGGGCTGCGGTTTGGGGTCAGTTCGGGTCACTTAAGTTTATGGTGTTTGCTTCCTTCTGCTGTCCAGAGGTCACAGAGCCACGGGAGCTCCGAGCCGGGGAGCGTCTCAGAAAGCACCTCACTTCACTGCTCCAGCCCACGTCCGAACGAGGATTCTTGCTGCAACATCCCTGACAGGCGGCCCTCCGGCTTTGGCTTCCCCAGGAAGCTCTCCTCCCCATTGAAATGCTGGACAGCTCTCGGACATCAAGCCTCCGTGACCAGCAAAGCCTCTCTGACTTCTATCTGTTCTGCCCTGTGATCACTGCGACCCCCATTTAACAGCCCCTTGGAATACTGGGACGCCCCCTCCGCTTTCTCATTTGTGGTCCACATCTGGTGTGTTCCCAGAGCCACTTCTCTTCCTGCTCATCCTCCGCTGGTTTAAATGGAGCACGTTGAAGTGCATCCCATCCTCCAGAGGATGCTATTCAGCCAGTCAGGAGAGCCGTCCCAGCATGCACCCTGAGCCTCACAGAGGGTCAGAGGGTCAGAGCCCCAGAGGCTGGCTGCCCCCCACCTCGTCTTACAGATGAACACAGATGAGGAAAGCCCAGGGAGGATAAATGACAACATAGAACTGGTAGTTAAGTGCCAGGGTGGCAGTGGGACCCCTGAGTGGGGGCAGCTACATCACAGTGGGGACCATTCTGAGCTTTCAGGCCACTGAAACTCTTTAAAATAGTTTTTGTAACTTTCACATGAATGCATTCTTGCAACATCGCTACAGTCATATGCCCAACCTGGAGAAAGCTGTCTGAAACTCTCCTGTCCTGATTGGGAAGGGCAAGGAAAGGACCTCGCATTTATATAACACCTACTATGTGCAAGGCACTGTGCTAAATGTTCCACAAATATTACCTCATTCGACCCTGTCATCCTCATTATACAATTGAGGAAACTCAGACAAATAGAGGTGAAGCTCAAGGTCACTCCCTCAGTGACTGATGTCTCACTGATCCTCCTCGGAATCCTCCCAGAAGGCCAGGCAGGATTTCACTCCACTGTCTCTCCGGACTTTTCCTCCTTGATTATCTGCCACGTTGCTCCTTTGGGAGCACCTTTTCCTCCTCACACACACTTCTTCCCCTGATTTTTCAGCTCCTGTTTTTGTGCGGTCTTTCTCTACCCTTACCTCCCACCTACCACCCATTAGAATGTTTTCTCCTTGAGGGCAAGCGCTGTCTTGCTTTCTTATATGTTTATCTTTAGTGCGCAACCCAATGCCTGGTATATAAGAAGGTCCTAATAAATTATGTGTCTATCATCTATCTTTCTATCTGTCTATCTTTCTGTCTATATTTTCTAGCTCTCAAATCTTTGTGCCTTTTCTATTCACCTATTTATCTATCATCTCTCATCTATCTATCTTTCTATCTGTCTATCTGTCTGTCTGTCTGTCTATATTTTCTAGCTCTCATCTCTTTGTGCTTTTTCTCTTTTTTCTTTCATCTGTTTTTTCCATCTCTCCCTGTCTCTGCATCTCTTTCTATTCATCCATCCATGTGCTTGTGGAAAGTGTTATAATTGTAGAAATAGCTTTTTTATTTTTCAAAAAATGACAGGAAAAAAGTGTCAGGTTGATACAGAAATATATAATCAGCTCGGGAAGAAGTTGAATGGGGGGGGCTAGGTGGGCCGAGGAGGAAGAAGAGGAGCTTCTGGAAGATCCCTTTGGTTAGCTGTCAGCTGTGGGAGTGCAGCAGGAGGCAGGCCTGATTGTGGCTCTTGGCTCAGCTGTGGATTTCTGTTATCTGTGTCCCCCGCTCCCTGAGGTAATTGCAGGCTGGTTTTATTGATTCCCGTTGGCCTGGTGTGCAGGCTCCATTTCTTAGAGCCAGGTTCTTTCGTGCTTCCAAGCAGGGGCCTTGGCAGAGAGCCATCATCCTGGCAGCAGGAGCCTGAACAGTCAATGCCGATTGGCCCCTGGAGCATTTCAGAAAGAAGCTGGATAATAACACCTTCCCTTTTCAGCAGTGGCTCTGAAGGCAGAATGAATGGGGTTAAAACATAGGAAGGAACAGCTTGATGGGGAGAAGGCTGCACACACGAGTGCGCGCGCACGCGCACACACACACACACACACACACACACTCACACACACACCCAGATGTGGTTATTGGGTTTATCTTTGCCACCGAGCCTGGCGAAGGGGTGGGTCTCTTAACTTGAAAGTATGTGAACTTAAAATAGATCTTTTGTAATTGCATTTTAACAGAATTGGTTTGTTTTGTAATCTTCTCTATTTTATTTTGTGCAATTAAAAGCATTACTCTGGGCGAGACTCTAGGCTTTTAATTAAGATGTCCATGATACAAAAATAAATAAATACAAGACCAGAACCGAGGCCTGTTTGGGGCAGGAAAATATGTGCTACAGGAAACGGTTTTTGTCCTTGAGGCTTTGGAACAAAGGAAAGACGTCCTCAGATTGGGATTGCCTCGGAATCACTGTTCTCTGTGGTCTGGGGTCGCTTCCGTCCACACAGGCCTGGATGGAGAGAAGTGAAGCTGGGTAGTAATTGGTTCCGGCTGCACTCAGCCCCCATTTCCCCACCGTCAGGGCTCATTTCTCCGGGTATGGCAATCTCCTCAGCGGGGCTTCTCATTAGGGCCCGAAGGACACCGTGGCCTAGTTTCTCGGGGGAGGGGAACCGGCCCCCGCTGCCGCTCTGCCCGCTGTCTGCTCCGGTGCTGATAATGAGATTTCGCTCCTCTCAGCCGGAGGATAATTTGCCAGGCGGGCGATTGGCAGCCACTGCCCGGGCCTGGGTGTAACGAAGCGCGGCCATGTGGCCGGGCCCTGGCAGGCCTCCCCATCCTGGCCGGGGCCTTCGGCGGGCACCCTCGGCAGTGGCAGCTGGAGAACTATCGGGCCGGCCGTCTCCGTTCCAGATGTGGGGGTTCCAGCGGCCCCCAGCTCCAGTGTTCAGACTCTGCCCACCTCAGGCTTTCCCTTCCCTCCCTCCATCCCTGAAAAGGAGCCGCCTTCCCTCATCCCTGTTATCAAGGCTAGAGTGAGACAAGAAAGCTCTGGTGTCAGACCCCCAGCCGCCTCCGGAGACCTCTCGCCCCTGACTGATGCTTGAAATGCCACCGTTAAAGAAAATGCAGCTCCCCTCAATAAAGGGAAACATCAGGGCTCATCAGAGGCATAAGTGGCAGTGATAGTCTTGGAGGAAGGAGGATCCAAATTCCCACACTCGCCATGAGACTCTGTACCTCAGTACTGTGCCTCAGTTTCCCCATCTAAAAAAAGGGAGATTGGATTTGATCCTCAGTGTCTCTTCCATCTCTGAATCCATGATCTTGTCTTCTGGCCTGAGAGCAAAAATAAAAGACGCAGATTTCATGCTAGACTTGCAGAACTTAGCTCAAGGGGCAGCTAGGGGGCGCAGTGGATAGAGCACCAGCCCTGAATTCAGGAGAACCTGACTTCAAATCTGGTCTCAGACACTTATCACTTCCTAGCTGTGTGACCCTGGGCAAGTCACTTAACCCCAGCCTCAGGGGAAAAAAAAAAAAACAAGAAGTGATGGTGTTGGAATGCAGATTAAAGCATACAATTAAAAAAAAAAAAACTTAGCTCAAGTGAGAGAATGGATATAAATGCAGAGCTGGAAGCTGTCTGTAAATGCAGGCTCTCAGATTGGAGGGTTCTTGATAACTCTATGTGTCATTCTTTCATATTAGTATCTCTAGCACTAGGGCACAGTCATGTACACAGCAGGTGTTTAATAAATGTTTGCAGAATGCAATTGAATAACGTGCCATAAAAGGCAAATATCTTTCCTTTTCCTCAGCCTTCAGGAAGTCCTTTGTGTAAAGTCCACTGAAACTTACTAGTTCTACATACCAAGGGTTTTCCTTTCTTAGAGGCCTTTGTTACTTTCATAAGATATTACTGATGGTCTCAATAAAGGTTACGTCTGAACGGAATTCACACAGGACGTTTAATGTTAAGGTTTTTACTTAATTAATGTTAATTCACATTTAATTTAGATGACATTTAAATTTCGCAGAAATATTTTGTGATACTGAGGCATTAAGTGGCCGTAACTGTCAGTTTGGGCCCCCAGGACCTTCGCTGTTACCATTCACTTTTTTCTCTTCTCCTTAATCTGATGCTATGGGATTTCTGCCGTGGACTTTTTGAAGTGTTTAAATGTCCCGCTTGAGGACTTGGTTGCCCTCTCAAACTTCATGTAGTCCTTGTCAACTTGGAAATTTTGGAAGATGTGGAATTCCCATTCACACTGATCTCAGTATTCCCCGGAGCTGGGGGCAACGTCCCCAGAATCAGCAATAAACACCCCCGAGGTTGGTCCTGAGTGAAAGCCATCAGTGAGTGAGGGGCTGACGATGATCCCTAATAGAATTTTTATTAATATAACCGAGGCGGAACTTTGGTCTCTTTATCCGAGTTGTTGTTCAAACCCCTTCAGAGTTTACAGGTTCAAAAATTTGTCACAGATCATTTGGGCCACTCCCCAGCCCCCTCATTTTACAGAGGAGAAACCTAAGGCCTAAGGAGAGGGAAGGTGACGGATCCCAAATGGCAAAGGACCATTTTATCTTTTTCTTCAAACTCACAACCTAGGTTATAGCACATAGTAGGTATTCAATAAATGCTTGCTAAATTGTATTGAACTGAAATGAACCAAATTGAATTAGAATTTAATTGGCAGAAAATTCTGGGATGGTGATTTCAAGGATCAATTCCTTTCCTTTTTGGCCAAATTTCTCTTTCTCCATACTGTGACTAAGTTTTTAAAAAACATGTAATATGTGTGTGTATATACACATACATATAATTTACTGCTATTTTTGAAAATACTTTTTTTAAAGGTAAAAAAAAATGATCCACATTCAGTCTCCATAGTTCTCTCTCTCTGGATAGGGGTGGATCTTTCCATCACAAGTCTATTGGGACTGTTTTGAATCACCTCATTGTTGACAAGAGCCAAGTCCAGCACAGCTGATCATCACATAATCTTGCTTCTGTGTACAATATTCTCTTGGTTCTGCTCACTTCACTCAGTATCAGTTCACATACGTCTTTCCAGACTTCCAGCCTGCTCATCGTTTCTCACAGAACAATAATATTCTATAACATTCATAGAACACAACTTATTCAGCCATTCCCCAACCAATGGCCATCCACTCGTTCCTTGCCCCTACAAAATGAGCTGCTACAAAGAGAAAATACTTCTAAAAGTAAATTGTTTATTGATGTCTTGTTTTCTAACATCTACATTATCCAACAGGTAAAGGCATATCGGCCCCTCCCAAAATACCATCTTCTATAATGAAAATATAGAAAAATAATTTTGATGATCCATTTTGTTGGACATGGCTCTTTTCAACAATGAGGTGATTCAAATTGGTTCCAACAGACTTATGAGAGAGGATTGTGGGTTCCAAATGTGGATCACAACATAGTATTTTCCCCTTTTTTCTTGGTGTTTGCTTGCTTTTTGTTTTCTTTCTCACTTTTTCCTTTTTGACCTAATTTTTTCTTGTGCAGACAATATGGATAGATGACATATATGATGGATATATAATAAATGTGGAAATATGTTTAGAAGAATTCCACTTGTTAAAATACCTTGGATTACTTGCCATCTAAGGGAGGGGAAAAGGGGAAGGGAGAGAGAAAAATTTGGAACACAAGGTTTTGCAAGGGTGAATGTTGACATTTTTCATCGCATATATTTTGAAAATAAAAGGCTATTATTTTTAAAAGGAAAAAATATTTGAGCAAAATTAATGAACAAATTTTTCAAAAAATCTGTCATTAGATGTAGTTATTTCCAAACCACAGTCTTCTATTTCTGCAAAGAAGGAAGGGCTAACATATTGATTTCATTGCTGGGCAGGGCCTGCATTTTAGGGATTGTCGGGGTCTTAATTACGTCAACATGGATGGAAAGGCTTAGCCTCCACAGCCCTATAAGCAATGGTTCCATAAGCTCTATTTTTGTATGCAGTTTATTTATTTAAAGTTTCCATTTTCTTCCCCCTTCCACTTTGCCCCCCTTATGTTATCGCTCATTAAACTTCCTGTTGTTTCTCTTCTCACTTGTTCTTCCCTTTTCTCAGAATCGGTGGTTGGGAGAGAGCTCCCGCTCATGTTCCTGGGATGGGCAGTTCCTGCAGGCTTGATTTTGCCTTTCTGAATCCTCAAATCTTATTCTAAATCAGGGAACTCCAGTCCGTTGGGTCTGGACAAGACCCTTAGATCTGAATTTTTTATTTTATTAATATTTTAAAATTTATTTTATTTTTTATTATTTTAAATTTATTTTGTTATTATTTTCATTTCACAGATTGTTTTTTCCTTTTTTCCCTTTTGCTCTTGAAGAGGACCACAACAACAGGGAGGAGATGCCATGACATGCAAGCGAATTGGATTTAAGTGAGAGAGGGCTGCTCACTTTCTCTTCCTTCTGGATCCCGCAGTAAGATATAGATCAGGATGACTGGAGATGGCCCTCAGCTATCATTATTATTTTTAGAGATAAAGAAATTCTGAATAAAAGCCAAATGACTTCTGCAGATTCACAGATAGTGAGTGGCTGAGCAGTAGACTTAGAGAAAGTTTAATCTAAGTTTGAATGTCTTCTAAGACATTTTTTGGTTTAAAAATTATAATTTTCATAACATTAATTTTTTTAAAATTTTAAGTTTCAAATTCTTTCCCCCAATTGAGAAAGCAAGAAATATGATACCCATTGTAAATGTGAATTCATGCAAAACATATTTCCATTTTAACCATACTGCCAAGAAAAAAACAGAAAAATAACGTTTCCAACCTTTTCTAGCTAGGTGACTCTGGCCAAGTCACTTTATCTAGTGCCATCACTTCAGGTTCCTCAGCTATGAAGGGGAATACTAATGACCCATCTCCAGGATAGTTATGAGGGGCAACCTGCCAAGTACTATATGAGTTTTCATGGTTATTATTTCCACATTTCTGAAGCAAGGTCTCCTAACTCTTAGCCCAGCCTTCTTTCTGTTACCCTCCCCTGATGCTTTTTTTTCCCTTTTTTTCCCCTTTTTTCCCTTTTCCCAGTCACTTTTTTAGTCACCTTCCTTTTTTAAAAATAATTTTGTACTCCAGCCACTATTGGAAATGATGCTTCTTCCTTTTCACAAATTCCCTAATAATACAGCTCTCAAAACACCCCCACACCGACATAGACACACACAAACACCACACACACACACACACACACACACACACACACACATATACACAAATACATATACACACACAGAATTCACCAGATATCGGGGAGGATCATGACATAAAAACAAATGTTTAAAATGCCTCTCCTAGAGTTAGGAAGGGCCTATGATCCTTGCCCTCTGTCTCAGCCTCCCCTTCTGTCCTGCCCTCTCCTATCCTCCTTTCTCCCCAACACACACTTTTAATTTTCTCTGCTCTGAGAAATGAGAAAAGCAGGCCTTCCTTGCAATACAAGCTGCTTAAGGGAAGCTTAAGGACATCTGGCCCTTTCTTTCCTTGAATTCCAGCAGACAGCCATCCTTAAGCCCCATCACTCAAGAATGAATAACTAGTGGACTCCCAGCATTCTCCAGAAGAGAAACTGATGGGGAATTTCACAAATTAATTGGTTTGCAAAACAGCGAGGACTTGAAAATGTGTTACTGAACCCCAAAATAATGGGATCATCATCTTAGCGCTAGAAGTTCAGCCAGTCCAACCTTCCCACTTGATAACTGGGGAAAATGAGGTCCAAGAAAGCAAAGTAATATGCTCAAGATAACATCAGTAGTAAGAGAGGGAGAATTCAGATTCAGTATGCTTTGTACTATGCCAGAAGCACCTTCAAAGACAATGCCGGAAGTAGACAAAGGAAATTTGGAGAAATGTATTGTCTTGATCTTGGAAAAATGACCCCATGTGAAAAGGACTTTTGATACATGCTCTATAGTTAGCCATACACTCTTTTACATGATAGGATTGAAAATGGGCTCGGAGGGTTTGTCCTTAATTAGGGAATAGATGAGCACGGTATGGTACAGGGATTTAAGGGAATATTATTGTACTTTGTTATGATAAGGAATAAAAGAAACAACTTCAGAGAAACCTCAGGAGGCTTTTATGAACTGATGCAAAGTGAAGTGAGCAGAATCCAGGAGCGATTTAGACAATAACACACGATAATAAAAAGCAATTTTGAAAGACTTCAAAATTCTAATCAATGAAATAGCTGATCACAACAATCTGTGATCATCTGACAGAGAGATGGACTTAAGGTAATAAATGAGAAATACCGTTTTGGACACAATAAATTTGCCTCATGAGGAATTTGCCTTATTATGTATATTTATAATCAAGAGTTTTATTTTTCTTTTTTATCATTTGAATAAGAGCTTAGAAGGGGTGTGTGGGTTGTGTGTGTGTGTGTCTATTGTCAACAACAACAAAAGGCTAAAAAGAAAAGAAGATAATTGAAGATTTCTTTTAAAAGCATAGAAGAGAAACAGATTAGCCAGAAGGAAACACAGATGAGTAAGAAAGCTTTGAAAGTTTCTTGTGATGTTTATTATGTAATTATAAGGAAAAGCAACTAAATATAGGAGAGATCTGTGATTTCATTTATTTACAAATCTTCTTTTTCTTTGCATATGGAAATGTTATTTTATTTGGTATTCATCAAATTTTGAATAAAAACACTAAAATAAAAGACTTGGGCTTTGTTTTGTTTTAAATCTGGCTATTGAATCAGATTTTAGCAGGAGTGTGCTAGAGGTAGAACTGAGCCATCAGAAAACTGACTGTTGAATTTTCATTACCAGCATTTGTATCCCATAAATTAGATTAGGGCTCTATATATTGTTTTGTGTATTGCCAAGAGTTAAGAAAGTGATGGATAAAATGTTAATTATTCAGATTAAACTCAAAAGTCTATCCAGCATACTTTCCCTCAGAGAGTCAGTTGTTAAAACATTTAACAGCACATTCCTAGATTCAAGAAAAAAGGAGTATATTATTTATATGACTTTGAAAAAAGTGGCATTCTTAATCAGCTCATGCGTCCTGATTTGGGGTTCCAATATATGGTTATTGTAGATATATGGCCCCAAAAGCTTATATGTTTCTTGAGGGGAGAAGTCGTAACTTCCATCAGTTTTTAAATCACTTTCCCAGAGAAGCCATGTGGCAAAGTGAACAAAGAAACCGCCAAAGCATGGCTTCTGTTCCCACCTGTGACATATTCTGGCTGTGACCCTTCAAGACTCTCAGACTCTAGATTATAAATCTAGGCTGGTAAAGGGGATCTCCTCCATCGTTGTACACTTCAACAACAATACTATATGAGGATCAATTCTGATGGATGTGGCTCTTGAACAATGAGATGAACCAAATCAGTTCCAATAAAGCAATAATGAACTGAACCAGCTACACCCAGCGAAAGAACTCTGGGAGATGACTATGAACCACTACATAAAATTTCCAATCCCTCTATTTTTGTCCGCCTGCATGTTGGATTTTCTTCACAGGCTAATTGTACACTGTTTCAAAGTCTGATTCTTCTTGTACAGCAAAATAACTGTATGGACATGTATACATGTATTGAATTTAATTTATACTTTAACATATTTAACATGGATTGATCAATCTGACATCTGAGGGGGAGGGAAGAAGGGGAAAAATTAGAACAAAAAGTTTGGTAATTGTCAATGCTGTAAAATTACCCATGCATATATCTGGTAAATAAAATTAAAAAAAAAAAAAAAAGAGGGGGGGGAATCTCTTCACCCAGAGTTTCCTTCACCATTGGTGTCAAAGCCAAATAAAAAATGATCCCTGCAGCAAATTAAATCATTTTTGCAGCCAATTAAAATGCCACAAATTAACATTATCTACGTTGAATTATTACGGAAGCTAGGGGATGCCAGAGAGCATAGAGCACCTTACCTGGAGTCAAGAAGACTCGTTTTCCTGAGTTCAAACCTGACCTCAGACACTCATTAGCTGCGTGATCCTGGACAAGGCATTTAATCCTGATTGCCTCCAAAGATAATTTTTTCAGTGCCAGCGTCTACACCTCAGAAATCAGGACTTGATTTATTATGTTGTCGATTGTGTACTTTAGAAAGTGTTGATGATGCAAATTAAACCTAAAAAGTTAAACATTTACCTTAATATCCCTCATTGGATTGCTTTATAAATATTGCTTATGCTCAACAGGAAGTTGGCAGTTATGTCATTATCAGGCTGGATAGGCTAATAATAATAAAATCAATAATTAACATTTATATATCTAAGATTTGTGAAGTGCTTTACATTCTTATTTCATTTGAGTTTCATGCTTCCTGGTCAGCACCTACTCTAAACTACAGCTCTCAGAAAGCTCCCACTGATGTTTCTTTTGTGTGACGGAGAGGACAATCTACTGTAGAAAGACATTTATTTATTTTAAGTTTTTTTTTAACACTTATTTAAAGCTTTGAGTTCCAAACTTTATCTATTCCTTCTTCCACTCCCCTCCTTGAGGCAGTAAGCAATCAGATACAGCTTATACATGTGTAATTATATAAAATATTTCCATATTAATCATTTTGTAGAAAAAGACCCCAAGAAGAAAAAAAGTGAAGAACAGCATGCTTGAGTCTGTCCAAACAACAGCAGTTCTTTCTCTGAAGGTGGATGCTTCCTCATCAGTCCTTTGGGATTGTCTTGGATCATCGAATGGCTGAGAAAAGCTGAATCATTCACAGCTTTTCAGTGAACAATATGCCACTGATGTGTACAGGGTTCTCCTGGTTCTGTTCACTTCGCTGTGCATAAGTCCATACAACTCTTCCTAGGTTTTTCTGTCATTGTTTATAGCTTAATGATATTCCATTACGATCATTCTCCCGATGGATGAGCATCCCCTCAGTTTCCAATTCTGGGTCACCGCAAAAAGAGCCGCTATCGATATTTCTGTACACATGGATTCTCTTTCCCCCTGCCCTTTTCCTGATGTCTTTGGGACAGACCTTGCTGGATCGAAGGGGATGAATAATTTTACAGCCCTTTGGGCATAGTTCCAAATTGCAAGAGAAGGACATTCAATTAAAAGAAACCAAAGGAACATTCACCTCATACACTCACTCTTCCCCCATAGGCTGCCACACTATTAGTTCCGAGGTCGCCTGTATAGCCAGGCTACGTTTGTATATATGTGTGAGTGGGATGACACATGGGAGAGGGAACAATGTAACCAGGGAACAGCCATGAAAAAGGCAATTCAGACTCCCAGGGCAGCCTCCTCATTAGAACAATTCTCCACTTTAACACTGTTGCTCATTTTCCTGAAGAAGCGCAGGTGTCTTCTGGAGTCTGATAAACCCATTCAGGCTTCTACTTGTGTTTTCTGCTGCTGTTTTCTGGTGGTCTGTGCTCTCCCTTTCACCGCTAGCTGCAAGTGCCTGGGCTATTTATTACTTATTTTATTATTTTATATTACATATTATATTATATAATTTTATTATTTTTATTATGCGATTTATTATTGATGCTCTGTTTCTCCATGGGACTGCAGCCACTTTGAAGCCTTTTACCTCACCCAAGAAATGGTCCCACAGATCTTTTAGTTCCTACTCCAAGGGGAGGAGTCTCAGTTTGTTTGTTTTTGTGATTCAGACCCATAGCAGGACCACATAGCCAGCTAGCCAGTCCCAGCAGCCTTTCAGCCAAGGCTTCTAAAGCTCTTTCTTGAAATGGACCTTGACCGTGTCTTGTGAAATCAATGATTTAAAAAAAGCATTTTTATAATATATAAATAAGATATATAATATTACAGAGGAAAACAATAATATGGAGAGAGACAGAAAGAAAAAGAAAGAAGAGACAGAGACAGAAAGAGACAGAGACAGAGACAGACAGAAAAAGACAGAGAGACAGAGACAAAGAGAGACAGAGACAGAGACAGAGCAAGCTGACTTCCCTCGGTCCCTAGGATTTACTTTCCCTGAGCCCTGCTTGCCTGGGACCCCACTCAGCTGTTGTTCTCTGGGTCTGTACGGGCAGCAGGATTCTAGGTTCACTCTGACCATTGGGTGCTGGCTCTTTGATGACCTCAGCCCCACCACTGACCGGCAAACAGCCCGGGGCTTTGGCCGCCAGCTTTTGGGGTGACGCGGAGGCTGATCATCACAGTTCCTGGGCCTGTGACCAGACTGGAAGTGGGGAGAGCGTTCCGTGGGACATCCTGATAGTCTCAGCTCTGTGGGGCTCTGGCCTCCCCAGGCCTTCGTTTCTCCATCTGTAACATGTGGGGCTTGGGGAGGACCGTGTCCGAGGCCCCTCCCAGCTCTGGGTTTGTGATTCTGGGTTCACCTCTGAGCCTCATCTTCCTAAAATAGAGCTGCTGTGGCACCTCACTGTAGGCCCTTGTGAGGCACTAATTAAATAATGAATGCAGCGGACTTTGCAAAGTCCCAAAGGCTTCCATGGGGGCCAGCTGCATTGTCACTGGTTGTCCTATAACGGCAAAGGGGCCAGGACCAGTCACTCAGCTCTCTCTGTGTGGGTGAGAATTTCTGTAAGGAGTTTGATAACAGGCAGCTAGGGGTGCAAATCCTGCCTCAGACACTAGCTGTGTAAGTTACAAAATGGGTATACTGAGAGTGCTTCCAGGAAGGCTTGTGAGGATCAACTAAGGAATACGTGTCAAGAGCTCTGAGAACTGCAGAGTGCTACTGTTCTTGTTCAGTCCCGTCTGACTCTTTGTCATCCCACTTGGGGTTTTCCTGGCAAAGACACTGGAGTGGTTTGCCTTTTCCTTCTCAAGCTCATTTTACAGATGGGGAAACCAAGGCAGACAGGGTGAAGTGACTTGCCCAGGATCACACAGCTAGGAAATGTCTGAGGCTGGATTTGAATTCCTGACTCCAGGCCAAGCACTCTATGCACTGCATCACCAAGCTGTCCAAAGTTCTATATGAATGATCGTTATTATGTTATTAGTAGTATTGTTAGTCACCTAGAATGCTTGGAGGAAATTTCTCCTTTCCAGCTATCCCTTGATGCCCTACCCATGTACATCTATGATGCAGGGCCTGGAATCAGGAAGACTACTTCAGACATCATCACATTTGTAACCCTGGGCCCAGCATTTAATGTCCCTGGGTCTCAGTTTCCTCATCTGTAACCAGAAGACTAATGACCCTTGTTAACTCTGTGACCCTATGGCCTGGGGGGTTCAGGTGTTTGAATTATGGAGAACCTTAAAAATGCCCAAATCCACCTGCTGCACTAATCCTTACTGAGTTGTGTCCAAGGGCCTCCACCAAAGGGGAATGTGCTACAACAGAAAGCGCCTTGCTCTGCTTTTGGACAGATTCTCCTCCCCGAGGAGCTGAAATGGGTCCTCCTAGAGATGCCCTAGTTCTGCCCTTGAGCAAGGCTCTAAGGTCAGACCTCCAATCTCCCATTGACAAGCTTTCAGCCACACAAACACTTTCCTGCCCCTTCCCCACCATTCCCATTCAGCTTTCCTCCTATGTCCATGTTTACACAATTTCTCCACATTGAGTTGCTTGAAACTTATCTTTGATGTTGGCTCTTATATGTTAAATTGTCTAAGTTCTAGCCTGGTTGATAGAAAGTCCTAAAAATCTGCAAGTTCATCGAGTGTCCATTTCTCTTTCATTCAATATTATAGATAATTTTGCTGGATATGATATTTCTGGCCACAAGCCTAGTTCTTTTGATTGTCAGTAGATACGATTCCAGATCTTTTGTTGGTAGCTCCTGATGAGTCCTGTACAATTCTAATTGTAATTCCAGCATATTTGAATTTTTTTCTTGTTTCTTACAAAATGTTCCTTTTGACTGAGATTTTTGAAATTTGGCAATAATATTCCTGCATGTGGACTTTTTCTATTTCTTCTTTCCCCTCAGGTTCTATCATTCCAAGACAATTTTCTGGGATTATTTCTTGCATTATTGTGCCAAAGTTGTCTTTTTGGTCACAATTTTCAGGCAGTCCAATTATTCTTATATTTTTTCTTCTTGATCATTTCACGTTCTGTTCTATTTTCTCACTCATTATTGCTTTGTTATTTCTTGGTCCCTCATAGCTTCACTGACTGCCCTTTACTCATTTCTAATTTTCAATAAATTATTTTCATCTTTGAGACTGGATCTCCTTTTCTATTTGATTAACTTTTTTTCATAATCTTCCTGTTTTTCTTGGATTTTCAAATCCAACATTTCTCATTTGATCTTTAAATTAGTTTTTGAGTTTTTCTATAAATTCCCTCTGGACAGGAAGCCATTTCACATTACTCTTTGGGATAGAAGCTTTTTTTTTTTTTTTTTTACATCAGGGTCCTCCAAGATGAACTTGTCTTCCTTCTTCCCATCGGAGGGGTTCTTTCTTCTTTGCAGGTTAATTTTTTAAAAATAAGATGTATTAGTGTAATGTAAGCAACAGTGGGGTGGGGGAATGGTGCCTCAAACTTCACCTCAGCTCTCCCCTCTGACCTGGAACTCCAAACCAAGAACCCTCCCTCCAGCAGCCAGAAGCATCCCTGACCCTGCCTCTGCACTCCCACTTCCTTCTCCCCCGGCTGTATCTCAGCAGCACAGCTGGGCCTGGTGTTCCTAATCAGTCGAGGTTCACTTTCTGGACTCAGACCCGGACAGGACAAACAGTCCCAGAGGTGAAAGTCTCTGTGGCTCCTGTTGAGGCTCCCCGCTTGGAGGTTCTGTGGAGCTGGCCTAGAGATGTTTGCACCTCACCTGGTTAATCCTAGGTTGGGGTCTTTCTTTAGATCTCCTTGGGTCTTTCTTCAGTTCTTGTTGAGCTGTACCAGGAGGATCCCTGTTGTGATCCAAATTTTTCACGATCTATGTTGACCCTGAAGCCCCAATTTGTTCTGTTTGAGGGGGAAATTTGGAGAGCTTGAAACTTACCCACTTTCTCCACCTTCTTCCCAGAGTACTCTTCCCCATTCATGAGCTTGTGATGGTGAAGCTAAGAATTATAAAACATGGGGCCCACCTCATCACGCCCATTGCTCAGGACTGAACATGAATCTCCTATTAATGGTGTCAAGTCCAGGGAGGCAGTTACGTCCATGGCCTGGCCCCTCTTATTCCGACTAATGGGACCTATGTTCAAGGGGCTTTTTAAACATACCAGCCATACTACAGACTCTCCTTGAAAATCAAAACCCAACAAAAACACAGATATTTTTCATGTGAACTTTTGTTCAAGCAGCTGCTGGATTTGAAGCTTTTTTTGAGGGTTTTTTTTTTCCTTTTTTTAACTCAACAGTTTCATTCATTGCTATTCAATGTCATCTTGCTGGATTTGGACCTCATTCGAGCCTGTGAGGATGTGTTTGATTAGTGTGAAAGCCTCAGACTCTCCCAGTCAGTCAATTTATTAAGCACCTACTATGCACCAAGTACTGTGCTAAGAAGTACATCACAGTGGAGAGGAGGAGAGCTTGGAGGCAGGAGGGCCAGGGAGGACCCAGATACTTCAGGGTTAAGGGGTGACTTCAGAATCGATCTGCACAAGGAGTTCTCTCTGATGTCAACTAACAAGGGAAAAGCTTTATTGACTTCCATGGTGTTTGTGCGTCAAGAGGAGGCTGGAAGAAGCTGGAGTGAGAAAAGCCAGCCAGCCAGAGGCGGCTAATTGGGAACTTTGCGCCATGCTATCTCCTCTGTTCAATCTGTGTCTGTGAGTTGGCAAGTGAAGGGCCCCTTCCTCTCCAGGTCTCACACTGAGACCCCAGAGGGAGCTTATAATTGGACCATGGTTTAAAATAAAGGGTTCAATAAGCAAGCCAGGTCTGGGAGGGAGGTTCTTCCTCCTCTCTGGATAAAGATGTCTTTACGTCATTGATGGAAAATCACTGAAGGTGCTTCTGAGTCTGAAATGAATGAACAGCTCTCTCCATCTCTTGAGAAAACTATCCTGTCCCATATCCCACTGCAGAATGAGGGGGTTGGACCAGAGAAGGTCCTCTAGCTCTGAAATCTGATGATCCTTGGCCTCTACTCATCATGGTGATGGAGGAAATTATCCAGATAAGTCCAGTAAAGCGCTCTTATTTTCCTAAGAGTGCCCATCTCATTTTATTTTATTTTGTTTTTGTTGTTCTTGTAAGCCCCAGTGCTCAGCACAAAATGGCTCTTTAATTAACGCTTGTTGAAATGGCTATGTCCCAACCGGCTCTACCCCAACCTCCCCTTCCTATGGATGTGATGACAGCTAGAACAGGGAGGGTCCTTACAGACTTTCTTGTCCAATTGATACGGAAATTGTGCATCAGAAGGTGAAGAAATCTGTCAGTCAGTCAATAATTATTTATTAGGCACCGTGCTGCACTTGGGAATACAAAGAAAGGCAAAACGAGTCTCTCAAGGAGTTCTCCTTCTAAACGGGAAGAGAAAACATAGTTAAATCCGGATTTGTTGCGTCTGAATCTTCATTCGCTCCATTTGGGGGTCTTCGTAGCAGAGACCCTGGAAGTGGTTTGTGATTTCTTTCTCCAGCTCTTTTTACAGGTGAGTGAACTGAGGCAAACAGGGTGCAGTAAGTCGCCCAGGAGTGAGTATTTGAGGTGGGATCTGGACTCAGGAAAATGAACCCCCCTGACTCCAGACCAATGTTCTATCCATGCACCATCTTTGTGCCCAAATGGGTATATGCAAAATATGTAGCTATGGATAGGAAATTATTATATCAGTAACGTAGAATATGAAATGAAATTGGCGTATACAAGATAAACATGATAGAATACAGCATATAACTAATATACAACGGGTATGTGCAAGATGTACATGTTATATAAATATTTTATATGTAAAGGGCTAGAACTGAGCAATGCACTTGGATAATGGAGCACGTGAGACTCATTGCCAATTGGACGGTTCCCTATTAACTTGTTTGAAGGTTGACCCTCCCCAGCTGTTCTGTGCTGACTTGATTGGTGGGACAAAGAGAGGGAAGTGACTTGTGTGGGAGGAGCAAGAGAAACTTGGGTGGTGGAACTCACGCTCACTTGCACTCGCGACCTGGCGTTGGAGGTGACGGTAAAGATCTAGAATAAAGACATTTAGTGATCCTGACTCTTGCTGATTTCTGGGAAGATAGAGTTCCAGCATTTATATAAAATATATAAATATTTAAATAAATAAATACAATAAAATATGTAAATAGGTAATATAAAATAAAACACAAAACGGGGATGTGTGGGATATATAATATATATCACGTAATATAAATAGAGGGCCATCTCAGTGGGAAGGCACTAGAAGATCGGTTCCAGGCCTCCCAGAGGAAGGTGCTTTGGACCCCCAGGAAGGAGGAGGGTCAAAGGCAGCTCTCCTACCACCCCCCCCCCCCCACAAATGCTGCTCCCTCCAGGGCTGAGATTTTGCCTTGTCCGACCTCCAAGCACAGTAAGATCCAGCCTTGGAAGGGGTTTAGCCCAGATCCTGCATTTCACAGAAGAGGAAACAGTTAAATCAGGGCGGGCGCCCCGGCGAGGAATCCGCGGCAGGCCCTAAAACACGCGTTGTTCGGGAGCACCCCTGTCGGCTCCCGGCTGCCTCGGCCTTCCGCGCCGCCCCGGCTGGGGGCCTCGCCCCGACTCACTCCGAGCCCGCCGGGAGCGCAGAGGGGCCGATCCCAGGCCAGGCCCTCTTTGCCGGGATGTGTTCTCGCGCGGTCCCGGGAGCCCGGCCTTACCCAGCTCCCCACGGACTTTCCAACTCCCTGGCGCGGACCCACTTCGGAGAACCGGCCCGAGAGGGGGACCCCAGCCCCGGAGAGGCGGGCTTCCCAGCTTCTGATTGGGATGCAAATGAAGAAAGGGCTGAGGAAGCTGGAGAGAGCCCGCGGGCCTGGCCGCCTTTCCCCCCGAATGTCTCCCCGCGGTTACCGCCGGATCCGCCCCCGGTGTTCTGGGGGCCCAGCTCTTTCTGGGAGAGAAGATAATAATGGCAGCGCCTGAAATGAGAAGGAAAGTGTCTTCGAATAATATAAAATAATAAATAAATAAATATATAACTAAATCTGCGTCTGCAGATGAGCCCCAGGCCGGCTGGGCTGCCCGGGCCCGCCCTGATTGCTGTGGGGCAGAGATGAGAGTGTCCGGGGAGTTCCGAACCCTGCGAGCCACGGCGTGCTCCCCCCCCCCCCGCCCCGGCCCGCCCATTCAAGGCTCCCTTATCTCTTACTGCCAGGCCTCTGTCACAGACCCCCCTCCCCCCCGCCCAGGGTTCGACCCAGGCCGCTCCTTGCCCGGGAGAGCCCGGCTCCCGCAGCCCCGAGCGCGGCCCCGGCCCGCAGACCCCCAGGGGCCGTGCTGCCCGGGGTCACTCCCAGGCCTGGGGATCCGTTCTAGGCGCGCACACTTCGGGGGAGGGGCCGGGCGGCGGCCGGACCCCAGACAGCGGGATTTGTCCGCAATTAATCTAATTAAGCGACTCTGTCATTTAACGGGCAGAAGGACTCTCCCGGCTGTCGTCATTAGGTTAAAGAGCTGAAAACTGGTAGATCTTCCCCGGCACATCCTCCTAATGAGGGCCCCTCACTCCTGCCCCTCCCCCGCTCGGATTA